>NC_142504.1:111266634-111572745 GCF_057876585.1 Rhinolophus sinicus | reverse complement strand
ATTTTATTTTTATTTTTTCCTACTCTCGTGAATATGTTTTTATTGGGATATATGAGCTGGGTTGGGAAATGTCACTGTGGGTGGTTATACGCCACCAGTGTACTATCAATTCTAATCTTCCTGGGATAGCTTTTAAGAACAGTATTTTAAACAAAACTTGGTTTAAGAAAATAAGTAGCAGTGGTTTATTATGGAAGCCACATATAAAGGTATCATCTTCAAAGGAAATTTGAGCTTCTTATACTAGAAACTAGAACACTGGAGGTGACGGGGAGGTGGGGGTAGAGAGAAGAGAGAAAACTCCGTAGTGGTATCATGGATTAATCTCCTTGAGATTTGATTCACATTTGTCCAAACTTGACAGAGCTATTCATTTTTTGATAATACATAAATTTTAGACCTCCCTCCCTCCCTCCCTCCCTCCCTCCCTCCCTCCCTCCCTCCCTCCCTCCCTCCCTCCCTCCCTTCCTTCTCTCCTTTCCTCTCTTCCCTCTTTCCCTGCACTCAATTGTACAAAAGCCGTTTTGGTTAAAGTGCACACATAGGATCACAGAACGTGGACTACAGAGCAACTACAATTTAGAAGAGGCCTGTGGGGAAGCTCAGAAAACCAGAGAACCCAAAGCTTAGACATTTGGCTCAGGATTTTCACCCTTTTCATCAGTGCCTTGAAGTGATGGTTTCTTTCTTTCATCTTTCTTTTATCATGTGCTGGCTTGTGGCTTTAGGTGCTTGCTGTGTACACACGATCTCTTTCCGAATCATTGGTGGATCCCAGAGCCATTTAAGCTGTGTCTAACGCATCAGGGTTGTTAGGGAATACTGCATGCAAACCATTTTCCAGGGTTTCATGAGGAATATAAAGAAGAAGGAGACTGTAAACTTCTTGCCTTTGAACTGTTTTGAATTTAGTGAAGAAGACGGAATGACTCATATAGCAGTAGGTGGGGAATCTTGGGAATTTAACAATTCCCTTTTTTCTCAAGTACTCTGAGAAATCTCATTGTACTACAGAAGGACCCAAAAAAGCCAACATTGCTGTGCTGTGTATTTATAAAAAATTATAGAATTGGCTGTCAGCATAAATCTCTAGGTCGCAAAGCTTTTTGCAAAGAGCCAATTTAAGGAAAGTACTTTAACTTTGATTGAAACCCAGCGCATTATGATACTAACTTCTCCTTTTGTGTTCTGTGGATTCAAACCCTGAGATCTGAGTGACAGAAAAGTACCACTTGCTCCTGTAATTGCTTTTCAGAAAACAAAGAATTCATTTAAAAACATATGTCAAGAGCTAGAGCTAAATGGTTTTTTTACGTGCAGCTCAGATTAAAATGGCTTTGAATGTAATAAAAACTCCTTTAATACTATATATTTCTGTGCATTACTCCAAAGTAACGAACAAACATTACGCACACAGACAATAAAGGAACATAGACGGTGGAAGAATAGCAACAGTATTATACCCCGACGTCGGGCTTCGAGAAAACATAAAGTAGAAAACATAGGTATGCGTTATTTAGGAAATTTAAAAATAAGTTTTATAACATCAGCAGAATTTTAAAAATTGAATCTCCAGTATTTTGATCATTTTGATTGTTATGTATCTTATCTCTGTAAATCTATTTGTAATGCAATAAAATTAATGAGGTACAAATAAAGAGGGATATTAAAGAATGGTACCAGAAAATTTTGAATTTTTATTTTGCTAAGTAGCAAAATTACCTAAGGTCATCAGGTGTCCAGAATATGCACATTTATATTATTTTTTCTTTCATTACCAGTTGCATTACAATCTCATATTTATGGTTCAGCTTTTACATTAATTTTTTTTTCCCCCATGAGATTAGGCATCTAGAAACAAATACAAGAACGGCAAAGTCAGCGATTTATAGCAAAAATAAAAACAATGTTTATATTTGACATTTATTTTCCTTTGAAGTTTTGGTTTTGGAACTTAAAATCTTTGTTTTTATGCCATGTGAGGTGGATACTCTGAAATATTGGAATGGATCACATAGTTCATCTTTTAAGAGATTTCAGAAGTGGGGTTAGACACCTGATATTTCAGAGAATTGACGTTTCATGTTACTTTTTTACATTTTGAAGGTTGTCTCAGCACTATCCTAATATCCATTCATTCAACAAATGTTTATTGAGCACGTAAATAAATAAGGAGCATCTGGGTGACGGACTCTGTTTGTATGTTGCTTATGTCTCTTAAGAAAGAGGCAATGCAACAATGAGTATAACCGTGTTTCCCCGAAAATAAGATCTAGCTGGACAATCAGATCTAATGCGTCTTTTGGAGCAAAAATAATATAAGACCCGGTCTTATTTTACTATAATATAAGACCGGGTCTTTAATATAATATAATATAATATAATATAATATAATATAATATAATATAATATAATATAATATAATATAATGTAAAACCAGGGCTTATGTTAATTTTTGCTCCAAATGATGCATTAGAGTTGATTGTCCGGATAGGTCTTATTTTCGGGGAAATGGAATGTCAGCCAAGAAGGGGGAAGGACCAGAAACAGAATAAACTGCTCCCAAAACTTACCCATCCATCGTATCTCGGATGGATTGCTAGACTCATTCTTTCAAGGCAGTAAACAATTACATAAATTAGATAAACTCATTCTTGTAGGAAAAAAAAAAAATCTTCTCCCACACTAAATCTGTCTCAGTTTCCATTTAAATAAATAGTACAGATTATCTGGGATCTTTGGCAAGTTGACAAAACCCAATTCAAATGGGCGTAGGTCTGTGTGTGTGTGCTTTTTTTTTTTTTTTCTAATATCTGATAATAGCCTTGCTGGATCCATGAACTCATATTGTTCACTATGATCTTCTTTCTCCTACTCCAGCTCTTCCTTTGCCTCTCAGTCTTGCTCGCTACCGCTATCCTACAATCTGTCATGTTTCTTTCTCAAGATAAACCTTCTCCAGAGTCAGCAAACATGATTGCCGGTTTATGTTGCCCCACTTTAAGGCCTCAGTGAAGAGAGCTTATTTGTTCCACTAAACCAATAAAAGCAAAATCCTAGAGAAAGACTTGGTGTTGACTTAGATTGAATTATCTGCCCAATCCTTGGAGTTGGGTCAGTTTCCCAGGCGACTCTGACTGGCTAGCCATGGGCTGAGCACCCTTTCCTGTGAGCAAAAGAGAATGGGATTGATGTGATCAGCAACCATGCCTAGCATAAGGGAAAAATAGTTGCTCAGTCGAGGAGCAATTTGATGACCAGAATAAAAGAGTTGTGTCTTAAATTGCATCCATCAGAAGCAGACCTGAGATCAGGCTTTGGATTGTCATTCATGTGGGAAAGTGTTTTCACCTGCAAGGCACATGGGCCATAACAAATGTGCTGTGTGACCAGGATGCCTGGCCGATGACCATCACCATCCTGGGTCTTTCTTCTCTCCGTCTGATTTGTCCATCGGCTCAATAGCAAGCACACACTTTGAACTGCTGTCTGCTGAGTAGCTCGTGCTTTGATTGTGCTTCTTCAGGGTACCTTGTGGCAGCCTACGAAGCCCCTGTTATAGATTTAGCCAACCTAAGTCCACCGTTTTGAAACTAACGTGGCATGTGGTGTAGGAGCCTTCCTCTAAGGGACCGGCTGGGTCGTATGTCCCAACACAAACCTACCTCCTGTGCTATAGAATGGGTCTATGACTGACCTAGGCTCAGGAGAACACCACACCCTGTGACCACTTGGTCGTGTGACTCATCAGGTGTTGGCCTCTGGTCTGCAGAGTCCTCAGAGGGAAAAAAACGATGCCTTGTGGGAGGTTCGGGCCTGTTGGGTGATCTCTCATGAAGACGCAGTCCTTAGAGTGCAAAGAAAAACAGGGAGAAATGAGAAGAAAGTAGCCGTCAGGTGGCACTTTGAGACCGATACCCTAAATTACAGACGGTTTACCAGGACTTTTGAATACCTCGCTGCTCTTGCTGCTGCTGCCTGTACTTCTGTCATAATAAAAGTCCCAGTCCTCACAATGATGCAGAAAAACTGCCTGAACACCCCTCTGGCACAAGAAAGAGGTTATAAACCCCACTGCGTCCTGAGGGCTTTAAACCCTAAAAAGCACCCACTGCCATGGGCGAGGTCCCTGAACCTGACAGTACTGATTTGTGGCTTCCTGGAGGAAGAAAATTATAAAGGTGAGCAGGACAGAGTGTCACCCTGGAGTATAGCTAGAGAGAGAGAGAGAGAGAGAGAGAGAGAGAGAGAGAGAGAGAGAGAGAGAGAGAAATGAAAAACAGAAAGAGACCAGGATACAGAGGAAGGAAACAATGAAAACAACAAAAGTGAAACAAAGATCCACAATGTGACGCATTGGAAATGCAGAATTTAAAAATGTTGTGCAACAAAAAAGATAAAAGAGTGCTGAATGGCTTTTGCAACTTTATAAGTTTTGAATTAACTTTAACATCTGCAGAATATGCACCAGCTACAAACCTTCCTGGTTAATCAATACTGGGACTCAATTAAAGTTAGACCTGGAGAGTCTACGAAATTTAAACATGGTACCCCAGATTCATTTAGAGAAGATACTGTATATAAAATAGAGGCATAAAGTAGTAAGCCTCCTCGGTACTATCGCCTTGTTTAAATTTCCCATAGTTGTAGCATCCATTGCCCTAAAATATCTCATTGAGGGCATGGATGCTCTGACCTAATGAATAATAAATTAAAGTTAAATTAAGTCTCTGGCACTTACAAATTGGCTTGACAAAATGGGACCCTATGGACCTTACCTCCCTGTTAAAATAGTTAATATGGTCTAATATAAATTAAATGGGACTTTCAAGGTTTGAAATTTGTTATGTATAAGACCTAATTAGTGAAGGAGTGAATATTTTCACTGGTTCTCATGTAATCACTCAACTTAGACTATTTTTAAACCTGGGACAAAAAAAGCAAATGGCACCTCAAAGTAGACTAGCTTAACTTCAACGCTGTGGAATCCATTAAGGTCCCCACACCAATATTACACCTTTACTCGCCTATCACTGGATGGGTGCCTTGGTAGCCTTGCCCCTCCATTCAAGCTGGGCAGGCAAGGTGTTAGCTGCTTCACTCTTTCTCCCGAAGCATCAATGTGACATTACGTTGACAGCATCCTCTTCTAAGAAGAGCCATTGGACACTCCTTAAGGACTTGCAGATACTCACAAAAGAGCCTACCAACAGGGGTGGACCATTGCCACACACACAGCACAAGCCCTCCCCTGATCTCATTCAAATTCCTGATAATGTTCTGTAACCTGAATCCTCGAACATCCCTGACAGCTGTGGACCCTCTGGGAACCCACAGTGATCAGGACACTCATTAAACAGGACTTCCACCTCCCTGGCTGGCCTCAGGCTGCAGGTCTCACAGGGCATCATAATGACCTAAATAAGTCCAAATGCAATTAAATAAAACATGTTACAATTCAGTCATCACATGCTAGGGCTGAGTTGTAATGAAGAGTCTGACTCCATTTTTTCATGCCCAAATGCTGACAACTTGTATGTCTCACCCCGCTCTCTTCCCCTTCTGCCTCACGTGTGTGCAAGGATGAGAAAGACGGGGTGCTCTCTCCCTCTTTGGTGCAGTGGGGAGACACAAACCACGCAAGCTCATGAAGCTGCTGCTGTGTGGCGTTCCTCACCTGGGCCCCGCCCTCACACACAGGAGCCCAGTGTTACATTAGGGTGAGGTTATTGATAACTCTGGCTAGCTTGCACCCTTCACAAAGCTTGCATCCTCCATGAAGAGATTCACTGGCTGTACAGAATATTAACAAAAAAGTCTCTAAACCAATTCACTATCCCTGACAACCACCCCACTGACACACAATCCCCAGGGCAGCCCTACACCTGCAGCAAGTATGAGGGGGTGAGAGATCTCATTTCATATCTGCTTACGTTCATCCATTTTCTCAGGGTTAGTGGGGTGACCCATGAATTATTTGCAAGAAAATTTGGATATCCAGAATGTAACATTTCATTTTGGAACTAAAAATTTTGTTTTGGATCTTTCCATAAAATTACCCATACATGGTACCTCTTCTGAGATCAATCAAAGGCTGAACTCTATTTGCACATGAAATGTTTTTAATTATTTCCGTTTCCCAACAGAAATGTTGATTACAGCACCTGGCCCAACAAGCAGTCAATAAATGTGTGTTAAAGAAATTTGGGGGTATCTTCTGGGTGAGTCCTAAATCAGAGATCAAAGCAGTTAGCCGAGTCCAGGGAAGAACTCCTGACAAATTATTTGAAGTAGATTTATATGATCTTAGTGGAAAACCTGTGACCATGACAGATACTTCTTGGAGTGCACTTACCAATACTTGTGAGGGAGACCAACACAGCAGTCTGTGAAGGGACTCGGACGTGCTTTCGCCCTACCCCTTTGTCCTCATCAGTTAGGTGGAGGAACTAGTGGCTCCTGAGCTGGGAAAGGAAGCTCAGACCTTATGGCAGCACAAGGGGGAGCGGTACTTGTGCCCATCTCAGCAGTCATGAATAAGCCTGGCATGAAAGGTGCTTCTCCTCAGAGGACAGCGTCCGAGGAATCCTCACCGGACTGCAGGCATTTCAGAGACTCTGAGAAAGCGTTACATTATGCAGAAGGCAGGTGCTACAATGGCATTTCTTCTCTGTTGGCATATGTGAAATCTGAGACAGTGTGTGCAAAAGAAAGCTTTCTCTGTTTTCAAGGGTGTGTGTGTGTGTGTGTGTGTGTGTGACTTTAAACTCTAAAGAACATGGAATATATCAACATATAGATCAGTGTAAATGACTGAGAATCTAGACCTGAAGTACTAATACTTGCTTCAATATAAATGAACTTTGAATCATGCTAAGTGAAAAAAAGAAATCAAACACAAAAGATCACATGTTGTGTGATTCCATTTGTATGAAATGTCGAGAACAAGTAAATCCATAGAGACGGATCTCAGATTAGCTGTTGCCAGGCACTGGGAGGAGGGAGGAATGGGGCATGACTGCCTAATGGGTACAGTGCTTCCTTTGGGGGAGAAGAAAAGTTCTGGAACTAGATAGAGATGATGTTTACACAATATTGTGAATGCATTAAATGCCCCTGAGTTGTACACTTTCAAATGGTTGATTTTAGATCATGTGAATTTTACCTCAATTAAAATCAAACGTGAAGCGTGCCATAGAAGCGAGCCAGTGAATAATGGGGGGGGGGGTAATCTTGAACTAGATAAACGTGGGTATTAGTGGGCACCTGTCCTTGAAAGTTGTAAATATTATTACATATGAAATGTTGGATAGAGGCCTCACTTACAGTAAATATTCAATAAATGTTAAATTACTACTCTAACTTAAAACTTTTGAATAAAAAAGCATGGATAGCAAATAGTAGTTTGTCTCTGATAGGATTTCCTAAGCATTTAAAAATATTAAACTTCTGTCTGTTCTTTAAAATTATACGGAATGACAATGTAACATAGCAAATGGAATGGTGTGCGAGTTAGAGTTCAGACATCTGTGTGAAAACAAGGATTTGCAGCTAAGTTGTTGTGAAAAACTGTAGAAGTTTGTTAACAAATCTAAGACTTCATTCCCTCTTCTATAAAATTAATAGCACATCAGAGGAGCGCTTAGTTTTCCCCCAAGTTTAATTTTATAGGATTCAGGCATATAAAGTAATTAAGGAGGAATTCCTATGATTTGGAATTTGATTTCCTGAAAGGATACAGACAATGGGGAGATAGTATGTTGAGGTCAGAGATAATCTGGGTGATTTAAGAAAGATGCAAAGTAAGTTGTCAGCTTTGGTGGAGGGGTAAATAGCTTGTTGTCCTGGAGGATGGTTCTGGGAAGCACTTTCTGGTGTGTGGAGCAGGGAACGGGGCTGTGAGTAAGCAAGGTACCGGCGGTGACTAGTACCTGGGGGCGGGGGGGGGGGCAGACTGGGAGGGGCTTGCCCTACAGATGTCACCTGTTTGCACAGAAACAAGAAATACGGTCCATTAAGGAAAACATAGATGGGGAGAGTTATTTTAGGTATTCCCATCAAGCAGAAAAAGTTGCAGTTTATTCCAAAATTTCACATTAACTAGTATCTGTGAAATTCCAAGAAGATGAATAGATCTGCTCTTTTTAAAAATAGAAATACTAGAAATTTCTTTAGTGATTGTTTTGTTCTTGTCTCAAAAGAAAAGATAATTTCGTGCTCATCAAAAGTTCTCTCATTTCTGCAAGTTTATGATTTGAATGTGTGTGTGTGTGTGTGTGTGTGTGTGTGTGTGTGTGTGTGTGTGTGTGTTTGTCCACAAGATTTGAATCCCATTTCTGATTCTTTTAGCTCCTGTCAGCACAGCTTAAATTCAATAAGACTCCGCGGGCATGCCAAGCCGCTTCCAGTTTTTCTTGCAGTTTGGTGTTTAATCAAAAGGTTCAATGGCATTATGCAGATCAAAAACAATTTTGAAATGCCATATGGCAACTCCTGCTAAATACAGGTTTTAAGCCACAGTGGGTAATAAGATCTCCTCTTATTACCCACTGTCAGGAAGGAAGAAAATGTCCCTCATGTTTGGGATGATGTGAAAATTGGGGAGCATCAAGATGGGAAAACCAGTGTGCGAGGGATGGGCAAGAGGATATTGCAGTGGAAGGCATGTTCCCTCTGAGGGGAATTCTCTGATGCGTTACCTTTCACAAATGTTAAAAAGTCAGTGTTGTCAGTATGGGAGGATTTATTAATTTTTCAGTCTCTTTCTCACATTATAATTTATAAAATATGCTATTTTTATTATAGGCAAGGTTTGCATCCAATTTCTGATTCTAAACTCAGCTTCTTTCAACCATCTCTTTAATTTCGTAAGGTAAAAAATATACGTGATATATTTAAGTTAACAGAGTACAGGATTGAAAAGCCCCAGGGGTGGGGTGTGCAAACTGTAGTTGTAACTGAATGAGCAGTGGTCTCCTAGACCCGGTCTTGACCTTTAGCCACAGTCAAAGCTACAGAATCTTCTAGAAATACATGCTCTAAATTTCTAATTAGAGCAGCTTGAAAGCGATAGAAGACATTTTTTTTCCCCCTCCTCAACCTCAGGTTCAATAACGACTTAGGCACTCTCGCAGAACTTTTATTGGAAGCCTTTGAGCATGGATTTGTGACATTGGCTTGAATCTTTGGAATATTTCCCTTGCAGTTTTGAGATTTGGGCAATTATGCAGCTCCAGATGGCACATGCTTGCCTAGAGGCATGAGACTCTTTGTTAACGGAGTGAATGCTGAAGTGATTACATATTGATGGATATTTCACGTCTTTTCACATCACCTTGTGAACTGTTTAAAATCATAAAAACCAATAAGCAGCCAACTTTTAAAGAAAAAGAAACAAATGGGAGCCAATCAAAGTAAATGATCTCTTTCATATAATAAGAGGGGCTTTTTATTAAGTGCACCCCATCAGGGCAAGAAATTCTTCAATTCTGTTGTTGCGGCACCTGGCTTGCCAGCCGCCCTCTGAGAAGAGCATGGGCACTGTGTCTGGGGCGGTCGGCTCCATGGTCCTGTCACCAGCACGTGTGCAGGTGGGCCTCGTCCTGGCGATTCCAATGTCACGGGGCCCACTAGTGTTCTTGACCATTTTCCTGGGGTATTATTTCTTATTCTACAGATTTTCAACTAAGATATGTCAATTAAAAAAAAAAAAAAAAAAAAAAAAAAAAAACGAAAAAACAAACAAACAAAAAACAAGAATTATACCCCTTTGGCATAAAGATATAAATAGCCATTGGAGGAATTTTATATATAACTGACATTTTTATGTATTCTTCCAGCTTATAAAACCCATTCGAATACACGATTTTACTGATTGTCCAAACGACTTATAACATCTGTATGGTTGATGCAATCATTTACCACATGTCACAAAGCATATGGGCATGGTCTGCAGGCATCTTGGGACCTCAGTATTGGTAGCGAGTTAGACCAAATAAATCAGGACTGAAGTAACGACCAGCTACAGACTGGGTTTCCTGGACAGGTTAGTGACCCTCAGTCTGAATCACAATATCTGAACGGGCACTAGCTTTTATCTGGACCAGTGTCATCATCCAAGCATTTCAGATCCATTATGTGGGGTTTTGCAGACGTGTCTGAAAAATGATAATACTCAAAATCAGAAGGGGGGGGCATTAAATGCATCTGAAAGGTCCATAAATTTTGATAAAAACAGTCAAAGATAAAAGGCATCTTAGCAAATATCATCAGGGAGAGTGATTCTTCAGAACTAAGTCAGCAGGTTTCAGAAAGGTGTACCTTTCAGAAAGGTAAACTAGAAGTTTCATTGAAAAGTAAGGCAGAGACCCAGTTTTGTGGATTGGGCAACCATGAAAGGAGTTAAAGATAGACTTCAAATAGTAAGTAGGAGTATAATTCAAATGAGATATCCCCTTTCTCAGTACAAAATCCTCCAAGTGGAGGGGCTTAGCCTTCTATTCGATGTATTGATGGCCTAAAATAGGAATGGCTTAGCAACATAATATGAATTACAGCTTTTAGATGGAAAGTATCTGTGTTTGCAATCAAGAGGAACAGAGAAAAACAGATTAATTTTGCACAGGGCACATAGTATCTTAAAGCAGCCAGTATGATGTACATAGTGTGATACATATGTTTTGAAAATGGGGTATTTGACACAATGTAAAAAAAAACAAACCCTTAAACTGAGTGCCTCTTAAAAATTATGCATTCTTTTATACATTCTTTTTTTTTTAATTAAAGTTTATTGGAGTGACAATTGCAATTTAAAAAAATATATACATTCTCCTTATTTTCATAAGCTCCATCTCTTTCCTGTGATCATTTCCTTTATAATTCCTATCCTTGTTCAAAGCTTTGTATATTGTGTTTTCCTCTTTGTGATAGTGATAATCTTATTTAAACCATCTCAAACCACATCGAATTTTAGTACTGTTAAGTTTAGAGTCACATTTTATATTGATTAGATATTTATATTTGTCCTTTAAATGATAGTGACAAATTACACACATTACATAGAAGAATCACACCTGTCCGACCCTTGTGCACAGGCCTTTCTATAATTATAATCATAATTTTTAAAGAAACACATGGTAATTTATAATTGGTTGTACCTTCTACAGAATGTGAAACCTTGTATCTTGGTAAGAAGGGTAAAGTGTCCTTTATTTCAAAACAACTAATAAGTATTTTGTTTGTGAGAGAATGCTGTATGTAGTTGAAATGTTGGGAATCATTTATCTCCATAATTTTTTAGTAGTGAAGTTAACTGGTTGCTAGGCAAGAAGACACCACTGACCATTGAAATTCGATGGTCTGAAACATGGTTAAAATTTATTTCATCGTTTAAGTTGGGTAGTATGTTAATTTGAAAAAAGAACAGCTGTGGAAACAAAATAAGACCATTTTTATATCTTGACAATTTCAACAAATTAGCAATAGAAAATCGATTCGATCTCAAGTTATGAATTTACATTAAAATGGTACCATGTTGTTAGAGCCTTCAGCAACTGGCGGCATCAAATGAAATCCTCTCTGCATTAAAGGTGCCTTTATCCCAGGTCTGAAATGAACTCCACCAGTGATTTTTCCAGGGCAGTGAGCATCAATGTTTGTTTCCATTTACCCCACAGATTTCTGCCCATCCCATTGCGCTTCATTCCTTTCTCATCTCCCAGCTTCTACTGGGGTTATGTTCTTTGTGCTGGAGAAAGCTCTTTAGGATTTCTTTTAGTAAAGGTCAGTTGCTTATGTTGTCTGTGCGAGTCTCTAACTTGAGAGAGACAGATGAGACTTACCACTGAGAAGGTCTAACATACATGCAATTGGATTTTCGGACAATGAGAAAATAGAAGTACAATTTGAAAAGATAAGAACAAAACTTCACTAAAACTCACAAAAGATATTAATTCACATGTTCACAAAGGTCTACAAACACTTTAGCATATATGTATATGGTTTTGTTTTCCCTTATAGTTGACAGACAATATTATTCTACTTCAGTTTTGGATAGTTTTAATATTACATCATTCATGTTCTCATTCCAATCCTGTCCAAATGTTATTCCACTTGTTTTATTTATTTGTGTTTTACAGTTTTTTATTAAAGTTTACATTTTAATGCTAACATTTAGTAATTAATAGACACATTAGTGACCAAAACTTAGCATAAAATTTAGCTATGAAATATTTTGGATTCTGAACTTATTTGCAAATTTTAAATTATGTAAAAATACATGCATAGAGTAAGAATAGTTCAGTATCTGGAAGGTAAGATTCAAAATGAAATAACAACCAATGTTAATAAACACCAATAGAGAATTTCACATTTGTGCCTCAAACCAATATCAAGTTGGTAAAATATTCATATATTTTCAGACAATTTAGCTACCACTCCAAACTTTCCTTCATCCTTCCTCCACAGCCACCATCTAGGACATCACCGATTTCTTCCCAGTCCATCACCACATAGGTGACACCTGTAGAGAGAGGGTGACTGCTGGAGACACAGGGACCTTTTAGGGACTTTGGAAATAGAGGTTACATGATGTCCTTTCTAAAATTATACCTGTTAGATTCAACCTCCTCTTTACATTTAACAATTCATCAAAACCCACAGATTGGGTAATTGTGAACAACATAAACTTTACTTTTAATTACCAATGCAATTAATTTTATATAAACAAGAGCTATTATATATTGTGCCAAGCACCTTTTAAATTATATGTAGATTCATACAAGTTGGGACTTAAGAGATGACAAAATGAATGAATTTCAGGAACATAATTTCGTGATCATAGTTAGGAAATGTGACGATTATCTGAAAGACAAAATCCTGAAGGGCATCATAAAATATATACTAGCTGTGCTTAAAACACTTGCAAACTGCCCCAAACCTATTAATGCACCTAATGTCTATTGATTAAGTAGCTAAGAACCCAGCTCAACGAGGTTTATTAGATAATAAATCAAAGTATTTTTTAAGAGGAGGGTTGCCTATTGACTATTTCTCCTGGCCGATTTTCAGAGCACAGTGCGTATATACCAATGCTGACACACACAGTTGTATAATTGACAACTACGTCTGTGTAGGACTGGTCTTTGGGGCAGAGATGGACGCCACGAGTTTGCACATCAACGTAAACTCAAGGCGATCTAGAGATTACCTTTCTGGATAGTTGCTCATGCCTGAGTTTCCAAGAAATCTTTAGAATCAGTTAGGAAACATAAATAGGAATTTTGGGAAGTCCCGATTGAATTAGATAAAAGTTACAGGGGAGCATTTTCAGCAATATTATTATCATTCTCCATATTTTTTACAGAGACCCATGGGCATGGTAGAAATAAAATACAAGGTAAATAAGTTTTAAATGAGATTTAGGATATGGCTGCTCTAAAAGCTCTTGATGGCTCCAAGCCAGGAGAAGTTTTATAAGGAGGAGGGATTCTTGGGGTTGGCACTTTGGTGTTAGGAAAAGTTTTATGTTGATTAGATACATAGGGTACATTTCAGAAAGACCTGAGCAGGTGCTAAATCCACGGAGATCTCATGTGACAGATACAACGTGACAGTCAGACTTATTATCCTAGCCTGACCACTGGCGTACTCGTAATCAGCTTGTATATTGGTTCACGCATTATGCGTGTAGCTGTGAAAGTTTTATTTAACAGAATCTAATTTGAGTCAATGATATGTGAGCTAAAGATACTTTCCAAAAGTTAAAAACATTATAATCAAGTGTTATTTCAGAGTAACTAAAGATGTAAGCCCATTATGCATCTGTATTACATGGTACCATTTTGAGAAACTTATAATCATTTTTTGATTGATTCTTTAATAACCCCATATTTTTATTTTTATTTTCCTTCATAAAATGAAGAGTTTACAGACTAGTATTCTTCATCAGAAAGTTATGATACATATCCTCTCTCTTTATTAGTTTAGGTAATAAATCATATAAGTCAAGACATGGCTATACTCCAGTAGATCTGCTGTATTTAAACTGATTTTTGAAAGACACATTTTAGTTAGGGGTGAAGGGCTTATTTTCAATCTAATACTATCATTGATAAAACTTGCAACATGTTATCCTTTTGTAATATGTAATATATATGTGTTATTGTATGTATGCAATAAGATGTAAAAAGCAAATCCAGGAAAACTTGTTTTAGTTTCTCCCACTGAAGTAAATATCTACTTTAGTGTTCAAAGTTTCTTATTCCAATCATGACCTTTTTCTTTCAGGCAAAATAAATTGTCCAGTAAAAAGTCATTTTTAAATGAGTTTAAGTCCCCTTGGAGTTTTGAGAAAGGTTTTATTTTTCATGGTTATATGCAATGAACAGTGTTCTAACAATAGCAAAACTGAGCAACTATGTGAAGCAATCTTTTCCACGTACAGAAAACATACAGACAATTCTGATTTTATCATCTAATTAAGAAATTGTACATTGTTGGAAATTGGACAAAGTTGGTTTTAATTTTGGTGTGACTGATTTTTTCATTTACTCTCACCTCTTGTTGTTCTTTGAATTCTGAACTTTAGAATGAAAACCATGATTTGAGTAGAATTGAACTGTATGGGATAAGAATGTTTTGGGAAGTTATTTAACACATACATGGAAAACAAATGACATACTTCTTATTTCCAGTCTCATCTCCCTAAGGAATTAATGATATACTGGGCTATATGTGGTTACGAGTATTGTTTCTGTCTTGTAATAGGCACATTCTCATCCATGATTGCTCTTCATTATTCATTGATCTTCCTCTGCCTTCATCAGTCTGTCAGAAGAGTTAGTTCATTGTTTTAGGACATTTTTAGTACCTACAGAACTTTCAGAATTTGTAATTGTTCAAAGAGAAACTTTCAGTTCACAACCCTTATTCACTCATTATATAGCTGTAGCTAATATTTTCAAATGTATACTGTTATGGAATGGAATACAAGGCCTTATGGTGGTTTGCACCCTCCACTTAGTTTATAAACTGTCCCTATTACAACAAACTTGAAATCATAAATGTTCCTTTTATAATAAAGTTATGTAATTGTTGCTGTTTTACAACTAGAGACTGTGTGCCTGATATGCTAGTACCATCAGTAATATAGAATTTGATAGTTATAATCGTGCTTCCAACCTCAAAAAGAATGTTTTCCTCTAAATATAATTAAAGTGATAACAGCAATGTATTGAATGCTTTCAAAATAAGTCTATGTTACCAATTTTCTTTTATGTGACAGTTACTGGAACTTTACCATCCCGTGTGTTTTAGTACAAGAGACATTATAGGTTTGCAGGTGCGTGTGTGTGTTCATACATGTGCACAATACATTTCTGCCCTGTTATGGTTGTCACCAAGAGCTAGGGTTATTTCCAAATGGACATATTTGAGTTATAAAGCACTGTAAAATCTATTTTGAAAAATACCACTTAAATATTTATGAAACCACACAGGATTTTAAAAAGCTGTGGTTAAGAATTTCAACCTATTCTTTTTATGATGAAATATTTCAGACATAAAAGGTATGATATATAACATAATATGTAACCATGCATCTAACTCCCAGCTTAAAAAAGCAATAAATTTAAGTAGAACAGAAGCCCTGTGTATTCACCTCTACAATCACAAACTTTCTTTAACCCTGAGAAAGTAGACATTATTCTGAATTTGGTATATTTCATTTCCATGCTAATCTTAAATTTTTACTACTTATTTATCTCTAAACTACCTACCCTATTGTTTTGTATGCTCCTAGACTCTTCATGGATATTTCAATTTGCTTTTATTTTTTGCTCAAAAATTTCAGATTCATGTATATTGATTGATGGAATTGTAGTCTATTTGCTTTCACTACAGCTCAGGATTCCATGTTATGCAGTTAGTGAAACTTATTTAATTTTATAACTGAATATTAATGATTGTTTTCAATTTTCACTGTTGCAAGAATGATGCTATTAGCATTGTTACACATTTCAGTTACATTCCTGAGTTGTTCTCCAAGGTGATTGTCCAATTTATGGCCGTCATCAAAAATGTAGTAGATTTTCGGTTCCTCTGCATTCTTTGGGGAAGTGTTATTTTACAGCTTTTTAATTTTTGCCTATCTGAAGACTTTAAAAGGTATTGCTGTGATTTTAATTCTTATTATCCTAATTACCAGGGAATTTGAGTGCTTTTTCATGTTTATTGTGTTCATTCCTTTAGACATTGCATATTTATCATGTTGTTTTTATTCTATATTGGATCACACATCTTTTATATCAGTTTATAGAAGTTCTTTATGTGTTTGAATAGCCACATTTGTTCAGTACTAGTATTGCAAGTGTCATCTAGCCTGTGACTTCTTTTCATTTTTAAGATGTTTTTGAATGAACAGAAGTTTTCTTTTAATATAGTGGAATTAAATATAACGATCTTTCTTTTGCATGTGCTCATTAAAAAGCTCTTCTATATATTGTTATCATAAAGACAAGCATATGAGAATATAACTGAAATTGATTGTGTGGGTAGTGTGAGATTGCAATCCGATGTTTTTCCATATGGCTAACAAATTGTCCTGGCTTATTTTCTCACCCATCTGCAATGAACTCTTTTCTTGGATTTCAAATATATATATATATGGTCTATTTTGATGTTCTTTATTGTTTCAATCTGTCTATTTATCCTTGCACCTTCTGATGCTTTGATTAGTATAGTTTTATAATTAATCTTGATATCTGGAAGGCTATAGCCTTAAATGTAGCATTAAATTCTCTTCAGAATGATCTTCGGTATTTTGAGCTCTTTGCTCTCCTTTATAAGATTAAAAATTAACTTATCAATTTCTACCAAAACAAAGCAAAACTCTCTAATGGGGTTTAAATACGAAATGCCAAACCTCAGTAACTCTCAAATTTATATTGTAACTAGCTGTTTTTAAAATAATGGGCATTATCTTCCAGTGTCTATTTTTTTTTTTTTTTTAATTTCATTTGTTTCTCTACAATTTTGGCCCTCAAATTATGTTCACATTTTTCACCAACTTGTAATTTTAAACTTTTCATGTTAATCTTCATACTTGAATTTAGTTCATTTTATATCATTTAAGATATTCCTACTGCTTTAGGCTGAGAGAGTCTCAGCATATCTGCCTCTCTCTCTCTCTTTCTCTCTCTCTCTCTCTCTCTCTCTCTCTCTCTCACACACACACACACACACACACACACACACACGGGGATGCATTTGTATGTACTACAGACTATGCCGCATGGTGATATTCCTGAGAATTTTACAGCCTTTCATTCAGCTGATTCATTTTGTGCAACGTACTTATCACACATATTTATATTACCTCCATTTTGAATGAGTTTATAATTGAAGCTTTTATGCATATGCTATTCTATTGTAAATGGCAGAAATACGTAGAATACTGAAATCCTGTGGCCTAGTGCTACTGTGTTTTATGTGATTAAAGACAGTTGTTTCTAACTTCTGGGTATTAATCTTTCCTCCAGGCAGCTTTTCAGTCTATTCAAAGCCTGACATTTGGAATTTTATTATGTCCTATATTTTTTCAACACTGCAAGTACAATAGAATGTTTTTATTATAAACTGACATATATGATATTAGGAAAGTCCTAAATTTGCATCCGTTAATTTTTTTCTCTGATTCATGCCAAGTTTTCTTATTATGTATACATCTAATTGTTAATGGTGAAATTTACCTTGTCAACAAATGAATTTGATTTTCAAAAGAAATACATTGTTTAGTTAAAGCTTCATACCTATTTCTGTTTTTTTTGGATGATATGCCAGATTTGCTCACATATTTATTTGCTATCAGGTTCTGTTTTCTTTATTATTGTTCCGAAAATTTTCAAACTTTATCATGCTCAAGGACACCTGAGTTATTCGTTTAAAAATGCCAATTCTAGCTGCACACAAATGGTGCAGAAATCTTAGAATGAATAAGGATTTTGACTGAAACTTAGCAAAACCTGCCAACATTTGTTAATGGAGACAGCATTGGAAAAACTCATTGATAATCATACTTTTTTGCATGACAAAGGCTCTTTACTTTGAAATGATTATCCGTACACCAAGTAATAACATGTAATAACTTCTTGAATTCTATCATCCAGTAATTTTGATGAAGAGAAACTAGAAGCAGCTGAAACAATTATACTGGTATTCATTGTTCTAACCCTTAACCAGAAAGGACTATTTTAAGACTGGCTGCTGCTTTACACAAGTTACAAATAACTGCTTACTACTTTTACAGAAATAAAGCCCTGACCTTCAAGAAAGCTTTAGGGGGGAAAAAGTTTAATCTCTTTCTTTAAAAAAATTTTTTTAAAAACTACATCTAAGAAAGAAAAGTCAGTATTGATATATATGTTTCTTGAGATAAAAGGCACAAGAAAACAGACAACACACAACCATTAAATTTCTAAGAAATATGAGGTAAAAGATGAAATCTTTGGATAAGCTCTTCTGTACAAAAAAGCTAAATTTGCTATTTTCCAAAAAGTGAAGGGACCTGCTATCTAATATACAGAAATCATTTCCTGCCTTTTCACAAGAATATAACTCAAGCTTTGCCAAAGCGTCCCATTCCGTGAAGGCATTTAAAGTCCGTAGCCCAGGAGGCTGCTTCTTCCCCTGTCCAAATCTGTGGGAGTGTTCCTGGGTTTCTGGCCCGGAACAAAGGCTAAGAGGTTACCCCGAGCTAATTCCTTGTTCTTCCAGAATAGGTCTGAGGATGGTCGTCTCCTGGGTCTCCCTCCCCAGCTCAGCCGCCATGGCCTGGGATCCCAGAGTGCAGCCCCTGGCCTTGAACCCCCTCTCCCTTTGCAGGTATACTGTTCAGTGTCAGCCGGGGCTGCTGCTTTGGCCTGTGGTAACCCTGGTTCTTTTCATTTTCTGTCCTTGGACACCTTGGTGTCCCACTTTTCAGCAATTTATAAATTTGTAAATGTAAATTACAACATATAAATTGCTAGCAATTAGTCAATTCGACACTTCACTAACTTAATCTGAAATATTAGAGAGAGTATAGACATAAACAAAAGGATTATGCTCTCATCTTGCTCAGCATTACTTTTTTTCTCAGTGATTAGTCTCACCTAAATTGAATAATGTTGCATAATGAACTTCATAAAACACGCACAATTTTAAAAATAGGCTGTAATTAAATTTAGTTTTGACTAAATATTTAACTTAGCATCTAATAGAGTATACTAACCCATTTTTAAAGGCATGGAAGCTTTATTATTTTATTTTCAGTATTTTTGAGTGTTGTCAATGTATACTTTCAATGATATAATTATAGACAATATATTTAAATATATGAAATCTGTTTTCCATTTGTCTTTCAGAAAAAATGGGTATAAAACCAAACATAACTAAAAACAATTTCTATTATAAACAGTCTCTTGTAGGTATCCTTATCTTAGGCAGAGGGTGAGTAGTAACAGTCTCCCATGGTAAGCTGTTACTTCCAAAATGGCTTTGCAGATGTCTCCCAATCTTCTTATTTCCTCTTGAAATAGGCTGTAGGAGCTTGGAAAGACATCATTTTACTGAGTCTGTGTTATGATACTTTTAAAGATGCTGCTATAGACTGATGCCTGTGTCCCTCCAAATTCGTGTGTAGAAATGTGAAGGTATCAGGAAGAGGGGCGTTTGGGATGTGAGGAGGTCGTGAGGGTGGAGCCCTCATCAGTTGGATTGCTGTTTTCAGCAAAAAGACCCTCACCCTTGCTCCATGGGAGGACACAGCAGAAAGACTGCATTCATGAACCAAGAAGGGGGCTCTCTCCAGTGTGCCAGCTCTCATCTTGGAATCCCAGCCTCCAGAGCTGTGAGAAATCAATGTTTGCTGTTTATGAGCCACCCATGTATGGTATTTTGTTACAGTTAATCCAAAATCAGTGCTAGTTCCAAAAAAATACACAACCTATTACGTTACATAGATGTTAATCTGTCAAACTACCCTACCTGATTGTATTATACACGTCTACTGAGAATGAAGGTGTGTGGGTCCTGGGATGTTTTAGCTTATTCAAAGCAAGGAAGGAAAGGAGGGAGGGAGGGAAAGAGGGAGGGAGGGAGGCAGGGGGGGTGGGAGAGAGAGAGAGAGAGAGAGAGAGAGAGAGAGAGAGAGAGAGAGAAAGAGATCCAATCACACACACCCAAAAGACACTTTTATTCCTTTTTATAACTGCACTCATTTCATTATGTTTTAAAATTGATCTTAAATTGATTTAAAGACATGCACCTAAAAAAATAATGGCTACGTGGTTTTGTCAAGAGAAATGCAGTATTTCACACTGTGGAACAGTGAACCTACAGGGAGTTACCATCTTAAGTCCCGCTTCGGTCTGCACGTACTGAGGTAAAAAATTCTCTAGGACTGTAAATTAATAGATGGTTTGACCCTCGGGATATGCCCACAGTACCCTCGTGTAATTGAGTTAAGCCAAATTCAATGTCAGAAAACAAGCTATACATATTTCTGATCCTCTTGGCTCACTCTGCCTGCCTTGCTGTCAGGCTTCAATCTGTTTAATCATCCCTCTGCTCACCTGTGTCTAAGAAAAAAAGTGGGGAAAAAAAGTATAATGAGTAATATTTTATTTTGAGGGAAAAAAAGTCCGGCAGTGATAATGCCACCATGCTGTGCTCCTGTCTTATGTGTGTGACTATCCACCTTGGCATTTGCAGTAGAGGTCAGTGTTTAGGAAGACAGACTTCAAATCTTTGTAAATTAATCTCTGAAATATTTCAAATTCTGCACTCCGGGGTTTGAAATGTAAGTCTGGCAGCTCTAGCTCTCGCTGTGTTTGTAAAAGGTGACAAACTTCAAACAGTGTAAAGAGTATCATCTGCATATTTTGCCATGTGAAGATCTTGTCGATTCCTCTCTATAAAATCATCATTTTACCTTAATAAGAGAACACATTTTTTTTCTGGTAGCTCAGCGTCTTGGCTTATATACCTGCAAGCAATCACTGCTGTAAATGGTTACAATGCACACACTTTCATATAATAGAATAAAGTCTTACATCTTACATGTATCATGCTGAAATCAGGGCTACAAATAGCTGAGAAAGATAGCGCCTCATTGCATATATCATAAACATTCATGGAAATCCTAGGAGTAAGGATATAAGAATGATAGAACTACAAGGCAATGCAATTTAAAGAAAAAGTTTAGTTTTGTTATATTTTTACAATTATATTATTACTATTATAAATATAATGGTATCTCGTTAAGAATATAGACTATTGCTTTTTGTTATTAATTGATTAACTTAGGCTGTAAACAAAGCTTTTTTACTTAACCAGAAAAAATAAATTATAAAGTTAGTTGATCTAATGTGCTTATTGTTCAGATCCCATGATCTTAGACCTCGCAGTGATTTCTCCTTAGTTTCACTCTTGGCTACTCTTCTCCTCTCACATCAAGAACCACATGGAAGGAGAACTGACTCTGCAACTTATAGATGTTGTGTTATAAAATTGTATACTGGAAACCTATATACATTTACTAACCAGTGTCACCCCGATACAGTTAATAAAGATAATGTGTTCATTCTTCAGGCAGAGTCATCTGCTTGCGTAGGAGAATTGGCAAGACTGTGGAGTAAACATTCCTTTCCTGACACTCACTGTATTATAATCCTACTTAAGCAGTCAACTAGAATTTGCGTGAAATGTAGTGGTATATCATAACATATGCTTATTCTGTTTTGTTTTGTTTTTTATTACAAACTTATCCTTATAGCAGCTTCAACATTAGCAATAATATATTTCTAGTTTAGGGAGATATAAAAACTTTTTAATACATAATTTTCTTTCTCTTTATTCCTGCATTCAAAACTAACAAACAAACAAAAAAGCAAAAACTGCAGAAAATACGTTTTAGGGATCAATGCTATATCATTCTCGATGTAAATTAAGTTAGCCGATATAATGAAGTATATTAAACATTCTTTTGTGAGAAGAGATTGTAAATGGAGCTTTACTATTAAATGTTAGGGGAAAAAAAACACATGAGACAGGATACACTTCACGGTACACAGTATTTTAATGAGTCTTTCTGTCACAGTAAACAGATGTCCCTTATAAATTCATTGGGAGACTATTTTGAGCTTTTGTGATTATAGAAACACTCTCTTGATTTTAAAAAACTCTTTATGTATTTACTTTATCACTGAAAGTCCAAACAAAATAAACCTTCCCAGATTTGTATTTTATAATTTTACATCAGAGCTAACAACCAAGGGGGATGACTTTTTAAATTTCCCAGGGAGGAGATCATCAGAGTGCACGGAGCACGACGCCGCTAAGAAAGAGAACAAAATGCCATCCCTTCGAATAGTAGTCTTATATAAAAAGAAAAAAACGTTCTACATGCATATTTTTCAGAAGTATTAGTGACTATGTCCTGCAAAAATTTAAGGCAATCAAAGCACTAGCACATTTGTAAGAAAAAAGCGAAGGGGAAGGAGGTGGGACGGGTAAACAGGTAAATTACAGAACAGAGCCAATTCTGTCATGGAAATGCAAAGATGAGGTGTTTTTAAAGTGAGCCTTGAACGTTGAGATACAATTTGGTGAAAAATGATGCAGCTTTTCAGGCACATAGACAAGCATGTGGTGAAGATGTATCGAAGGGCTTGTCATGTTCCAGAACAGTGAGAATTTCAGTGTCTACGATGCAATTTTATGTTGTAAGTTAAATCTATATATTGAGTAACTCCAAATTGAATTACCATAATTATGTTTAGTACACAATTGACCAAAGCATAAATATTTACAACTTTTATGATGTAGCATGAAATGTAATACATCATTGTAATGTCCCTCCATTTATGTATTTATGAATACCAGCCTACTTTTGACTCCAAAAAAGGTATGATTCACCCCAGCTCCACCCTCGCTCCACAGCCATTTGTTTCTAGGTATTAAAAGACTACTCTTTTGCTTTTCGTCCATGGTATTGAAGACCTCCGCAATTTTAGATGCTGCTGCTCTTATGTTTGTTCACGTACAACCATTGAAACCCGTTTACAGAATAAAAAAACTGGGATTGTTAAACGCATCGTGATTTCACCACAGGGGATGGGGTCCTCATTGCCAGCTGGCCAGTAAATAATCCGACCGGGGATCCTATCCTAGGACCATTCCTGCACCGTTTTAGGTTGGGTCCCCAAAAGCGGAGCTATGATGAAGTGACGGGTCAGAGAGCTCACCCCAGCAGCTCCCTGTGGAGCTCTGGGCATGAATTGCACCAGAGTTGGTCACACCTTGTGACAAGTGGCTGGTCTTTTTCTTCCCCGTCAGTCAGCTGAAGGCTTCCTCAGAAGGGATACGTGTGCATGACTTCCAGACAGGTGTTTCCAGAGAGATCTGAGCACTATTAGCAGCCAGTGCTGACAGGAGGTTGGCAGTGATACAACGGCCCAATGAAATGGATCTAGTAGGGCAGCAGCAGTACCCACTGCCATTAAGTAATAATTACATTTTGATTGATGGTACCATTTATTATTTTTGACAGGGTACATGTCTGTCCGTTAGAACATTTTTGATACAGCAAGAAATTTTGGCCTTCAAAGTATGATATGACTTCACTTGAAAGTGAAATCTAGAAGAAAGACGTAACTTTATTTTAAGGTCAAATATAATGAAACATGGGCTAAGAGATGGGTGGCGTGAATGAAATGCTTTTGCATTAAGTTCTCAATTTTCCTGAACGCATTTGAGAAAATAAGCATTTCGGAGGAAATGTTGTTGATCCTAATCATTGACAATCTTTTCATTGTCAGATGTCACAATTTTTCCCTTTGGGATATAAGAATTATATACATTGTAGTTTTATGCTGTGCTTCCCTGATTACCAATTATGTTTGATTATGTCTTTTGACTATATTTCTAGTAGAATGTTTATTTTTTATTATTGATTGTAGAATTTCTATATTCTGTACACTGTACTTTCTTGCTATGTTATTGTTTCTTATTGATTGTGTGCAATTTCTATATTTTGTTTACTATACTTTTTTGCTATGTTTATTGTTTCTTATTGATTGTAGAATTTCTATTCTGGGTACTAATACTTCCTTGCTTATACTCATATGTGCTGCAAACATCATTCCTCAGTTTCTGCTTTATTTTTAATCATTTTATGGTAAAGTTTGATGAACAGAGGCTCTTAATATTAATGCATTTAAATTTATCGTTTTATTAATCTTTCTTTTGTAGTTTTGTTTTTGTTATTTTTCTTTTTTAAATCAAGTTTATTGGGGTGACAATGGTTAGTAAAGTTACCTAGGTTTCAAGTGTACAATTTTGTAATACTACTCTGCCGTAAGAAACAATGAAATAGTGCCATTTGCGACAACATGGATGGATCTTGAGATTATTATGCTAAGTTTTGTTTTTCTATCTTAAGAAATCTTTCCCTATTCAAAGTTGGGAACAGCAGTCTTTTGTATGCACTTCTAAATGCTTTAATTTTGCTTTCATATTTGTTGACCTACAGTTTTTTGCTTTTTTTCAGTACAGTACAAAGTGGGGAAAAATACCAATTATTTTTAATAGGGAAAATGAACTATTCCACTATCCTGTATTAAGTGGTCCCCTGATTTATATATCACACTTTTATTTATGTCTTGGTCTGTTTCTGTACTCTCTAAACTGTTCCAGTTTCCACTTTGTCTATATTCTAATGGTGCTCTTCTCTCATGTGACAGCACTATTATAGAAACGTGGTGTCCAGTGGAAAATGAAACATTTGCTTAAAGGTCACATAGACAGTAAAAAACAAATCACTGTCAAGGAGAACTAGAAGTAAGGTTCAGTTTTCGTCTGTCTGACCTACAAATTCATTGAACAAACCTTCCTTTCTTTTTAAGCAGTGAGTTTTTACCAAAGCTTGGTGCAACTGAGAATGTTTCCAGACAGAGGAGAATTTTTCAGTTAAGAAAGCAAAAAATAGCTATTCTCTGGGAGAGTCAAAACCCTTCTTGGCAAGAAATCGTGGCTCTTCAGCTCTGATTTGAACTTGGGGAGTGTCGCAGGCCAGCAGTACTAGAGAATGAGGTGGAAGTTTAGGAGGAGTACGTTTTGGGTCAATTTTAGTTCCTGGTCCAAGAGCAGAAAAGGCAACTTAAAGCACGATAGTAAATAAAGTTTTCATACCATGCAAAATATGCAGGAGGCAGTGAATGCCTTTTCCTCTCCAAAGGTGGAACGGTAGGCACTACGATAAAGAGTTAGAAAATTATTTCTGATCAGGAATGTGACTCTATCTGTCCTTTTAAATTATATCATAATTGGATTTTTTTTAGCACACTCTAATTTCTCCCATTAAATAAACACAAAAGAAAAAAAATGAATAAACCAAACAAATAAATGAGTAACAATTTAAAAAAAACAACAAAAACAAACAAAAACTTATATTGACCACATCAACCTGTATATACTGCCCCAATTTCTCTGTCACTCCTTACAGGAAAACTTCAGAGTTGTTCTATTCTGGCGGTCTCCTTCTCTCTCCAGTCTCCTTGAATGAATCCCAATATGGCCTTTCCGCAGACTCCAGTGATAATTTCCTAATTGAGGTCACTGATCACCTCAACGTTGTCATACCCGATAGTTAATTCTCAGTCTTCATGTTGTTCCAACCATAAGGTGATGAAGTCGATCACCCCTTTTACCTCAAATATTCCCTTTACTTTGCTTCAATGATACTACATTTTCTTGATTCTACTTTTCTTGTTTCTCCCTTCCTTTCAGTCCTCATTATAAGACCTTCCACTTCTTAAAAGTTTATCTTTTTTCTCCCGTATTATTTGCGACAGGTTATATCTGCCAGTCTCCTGACCTTGAATAAAATCACTCCTACTGGGAGGCGTGATGGCTGCTCAGGACCTATCCAGGGCCTAATGTAAGAATTTTCATACATGTTTTCAGAATCTCCTTTCCCTCCTTTAATCATCATGTTCCTTCCCATTCTGGAATATAGACTAACCTAGAATGTAGACTCATTTTGTGATGAATTAACCCTGTATTCATTGGATTTCAATGAGGTAATTTACAACTTACAAAATTACATTTCTGACAGTAAGTATATATGAGGGATATATGGGCATTATACAACTCCAATTAGGTTGAAATTTTGACAAAAGAATTACTAAACTATTTTTAATAATCGCATTGCTCTGAGTATGAAAAAAACTTTAAAAAAACATTCTTAAACTATATGGTGAACTCAGTTTATGATTGATATTCACCTTGAGCCTGTAGTAATTTCATATGTAGAATTTGTAGGTGCAAGCATAGGACTTCCATTGCCCATGACTCATTTTTGAAGGTAATGTCTAATAGTTCTTGAATAGCATTCTAAATTACTCAGCAAATCACCAACCAAAGGCTAGAAGATGACTTCATGTACAGAAATTGTAAATTTATGATATTTCAAATATGCAGTGGTTACCTTATATAAGAAACTTGAACATTGATATATTTAAACAAAAACAGTTATTTCCATGCATACAAATTGAAAAATTGACTTACAGCAGTCCTTGTGTAAAGTGAGAAATGTGAATGTCTCTTTCTACCTACCCTTTATTCTGCATGAAGATTAATCGCCCTGCTAAGTAAAGTGAAGTTATCAATCACTCATACCTCTAAATGGTAGATGCTAAGAACACAGTATACAATAAGATTTTATTGTTGTTTAAAATAAAACAAATTTCATCTCTTTGGAAAAAGTAATTTTTTTTAAAAAATAGCATTTCTCAATTAAAAACAAACACAACTTAGTAGGTTAATTCCTAACACAATAAAGCGATTTCTTCTCCAAAAAAATGAACAAATAGATTCATAGAAAGATTTAGACATAGATTAATTCCATGTAGATGTTGTTTTATTATATAAAAGGCTTTCATTTTGATGTTGAAATTATTTGGGCATCTTGATTGATCACTTGGTTTTTTACTTATTTTGTTTATATTATACTAACATGTACATATCTAGCCTTCTGTTCTTACCTGTGCATAGGATTCGGCAAATATTTTATTGCTTCTGGAACTAATGATGCTGGTTATTTTTCTTTGGGTATTTTAAGAAACTAATAGGAGCTCCCCAGGAGTTTAGCATCTTACTGATGTGTCAGTTCAAAAACCTGCCTTTTTCCCTGTCCCTCTGGGCTTCTGATAATGGGGAACTACACTTTGATGAGACAAAATTGTCAAGCTTTTGATTATTTGTGGCTTTTAAAGAGGCCACAGCACTTTTCACTAGAAAACAATGGTTTGTTAAATATGACAAGTTAACATGAATAATTGTATTCTCTTTGAATTTTTTTTATTAGCCTCATATTGTATTATTTATTTACCACTAGTTTTATGTAAGGGTCACCTTTTATAACCCATGCCTAATAATTTTATATATTTCAGTTTTCAAAAATAGATTGATGATACTATGTTGTAAGACTAACTGCACTGAAAAATGGAGTTCAGTCAGATTATAACCTTATTTTTGTTACTTTGATATTTCTTGGTCAACAGGAAATAGCTGAATATAGTACAATCATGTATATCTAGGTGGCTCATTCTAGATTTCATCTGAAAAGGGAAACCCTTGACTGACAGTTTGGGAACATTCTGATTCACAGTAGAATAAGCAAAGGTCCGATGCAGATATATTGCTTGTCGGATGACACTGGCATTAAACCTGGTTGTGATATAAGAGCAATAAACACTTAACTCCTGCAGGGATGGGCAGCTGGTGAGGGAAAAGAATTGGAATAATGTTTTAGAAATGAGGGAGCTATTTGTAATAATACCCACAGTTAAAGGCTGTACATTTGCTTTGTCACTGGTTGCTTGGCACTAATTTCCTGACCTCTGGCTCAGTAAGTACCCCACTAACTCTCTACCTTTACGATCTCACTCCAACCAGCTAACAAGTCATCAAGACAGACTGGGATATTTACATTTTTCAGATAAGGGACTATATGTCGCAAATGGTTACTAGCTATGTTAGTACTATTACCTTCGTTATAATACGGAACATGTGAGAGAAGAGGTTCCGGCCAGCTCTGCTGGTCTCGTCTGTCCTTAGCATCCTGACACTGACTCACCTGTTCTGTCTGGGCAGGACCATCGCCTAAACCATAGGCTGTCAGTCAACCTGAAGCTTTTCGATTCCAACCCAGCCCCTCTGTCCACTGACATCATTTCAGATTCGCCAGCCTTTCTGTTCATCAGTTGGAGCTGCTCTCTCTTAATGATGTTGCCAGGTTTCCTGTTCAGACTTCCTATGGCCATCAAGCAGGAAAGGGAACCCAGAGCAGACACAGATCCACTGTTTGCTGTATTTCTCAATGGTTTTTGTCCATGTTTAACTATGAAATCAGGTTTTGTTAAATCTTAGTCTTGTACAAGGCGTCATTGGGCACATATTGTGAATAAAGCATTGTGCTACACAGTGATTAAGTAAAACAGATATGATTCTTTCCTTTGAAGCTTATATATAATTTACTAGGGAAGAAGGTGTTTTTATAGCAAACAGCACTTTTCATTATAAAGTAGTAGCTCCAAGTATAAAAGCAATTCAGGATGTTATTTAGTTCTCAAAAGTGTAGAAAGAAGAAAGGCATATCCTGACAATGAACAGGAAGTTTTGTTTACCTTATTTTCATGCCCAGAACTTGACCCTCTCCTGCTCCCTTTACGAAACATAGTTCTGACACTGCTTTTGGAGAAGCACTACTATTAGACCGGGAGTGTCTCCCGGGAGAGGGCCAAGTTTAGCCGCTTTTATAGATACCATTCCTTAAGTTATTATAAAATAGTTACCCAGAATTTCTTCCCCGTTTTAATTGTTTACAACTGTACAAAATCATCATGTATTCCTGACGGTGATAAAATCTGTGATCTATAACTCTGTCACTAAATGAGCTTAATTGTAACAAATAGCCTTTCTTTGACATTCTGTTAATTTCAACATTTCATATATGACTGCCATATAGATGCTATTTATTGTTGATCTATGTGTTCCATGCCAGATCGTGGTGAAAGGTTATTTCAATTCTGATGACATAAAGCCATTTTCCACAAACACATCAGTGTCAAATTATGATTAGCAAATAAAACATTACATAAGTGCAAGTAATATATGTAGCATTTTCAAAATTCAGTAAACCAGAAAAGATAATGTTTAAGTGGATTATGGATCAACATGATTGAAACTTAAAGGTTAAAAAGTCCAATTAAAGATAATTTAGCTTGCAATGGCCTACCATTTGAGAGGAAAAACAATTTAAATAAGAAATATTAGCATTAAGATGCTTTTGCACAAAGCATGCTTTTGATTTGTTGTAGTTGTTTTGACTCTGTTTATTGTAACCTTGCTTGGGATGATTTTAAAAAAAGAGCAGCTATCTTCAAGCTGTTTGATAATAACAGATGTTTAAGTGTTTAAAGCTTCAGAGAAAAGAGAAAAAAAAAACCAGATGATTAAATGTCACAAGGAATGTATTAGAAATAAATGAATTTAAGTTTCATAGCTAAGAAAAAATCATGTAAGGTGATTCAAATAATTATGTTATACATTCAGTCTGGATTAGCTAGGAAACACCTTTGCAGTTATGAAATGCTCATTCACAATGAATTTACATGAGTTTGTTTTCTCTTCCTTCCCTGAAGGAAGAGACCATCAGAGGGCATCTTCTCTGATGAATCAGGACACACATTTACTTGGCACCTCTTGGACCCTAGTGTTCCTGAACCATGAGACTTTAAGGAACTTGGATAATGTTGGAAGGCAATTGTCCTCTCTGGAAGGAGTACATAAAACAGTAGTCAGTTAACACTTCTATGGAGCAGCTAAACCGGTTGTATCGAAGCGACTTCCGAATTCATTTTTCATGCTGTTAGGTCTAAGTGCATCCTATGAGGAAGGACTTGCTGCACAGTCAGACTCATACAGGCTCATGTGGAGTTCTGGAGGCAGTTTCCTTTTGTGCATTGGGTCTTGAAATCGACATGAACATATGTCATCAGTACCCTTTATGAGTCGAGAGAAGCTTGTGCCGTGGTACTCAGAGTTTAAATAAGGGCTAATTAAGTAAACAATGTTTAAAAAATGCATTTTGAATTCTGTTCCATTGGTCTGTGTGTTTATTTTCCTGCCAGAACCATGCTGTTCTCATGATTGTTGCTTTGTAGTGTCATATGAAGTCAGGAAGCATGATAGCTCCGGCCTTGTTCTTTTTATTTTAGCATTGCTTGGACTTTTTGGGGTCTTTTGTGGTTCCACAGAAATCTGATGATGGTTTTGTTCTATTTCTATTTCTATAAATGGTGCCAATCTGTTTATTGCTTTGGGTAATATGGCCTTTTTTAACTATGTTCATTCTTCCAAGACACAGAATATCTTTCCGTTTCTTTGTGTCTTCTTCGATTTCTTTTAATAATGTCTTACAGTTTTCAGTGTATACGTTCTTCACATCCTTTGTTAAGTTTATTCCTAGGTATTTTATTCTTTTTGGTGCAATTGTTGAAGGAATTTTTTTTTTCATTTCTGTTTTTCTGAAATTTTATTGTTAGTATATCAGAATGCAATAGATTTTTATACATTGATTTTGTATCCTGCAAATTTAGAAGAACCATACAATTTCACTCATATGTGGGATATAAAACTGAAAGTAACAAATGAACAAACAGACAAACAAACAAGTAAACAAAAGCTGGGCGACACAGACAACAGTATGTGGGTGTTACCAGAAGGAAAGGGGGTAGAAAGAAGGTACAAAAGGGTAAAGTGGGTCTAATATGTGGTGATAGAAGGAGATTTGATTTTGGGTGGTGAATACACAATGCAATACACAGACGATGTATTATAAAATTGTAAACTTGAAACCCATATAACTTTATTAAACAATATCACCCCAATAAATTGGAAAAAAAGAAGAGTGCTTTCAGTGTATCTGAAAATGCACAGGTTACAAAATAAAAGCGCTAAATCAAGAGCTAAGTAAGCAGTAATTATTAGAATTCATTCAGTCATTTATTGGCTTACCAACTGATTATTAATATAAGCTAGACCCAGAGCTACATGCCTATTTCTTAATGAAATGGTCCATAATCTCTGGCATTATAAAAAATGTGTTACTATTTTAACAAGAAAAATAAGCAAAGGAAAATGCTTAAGCTTAGATGTATATAATCATCTATATTTGTATCAAACATTACAGTTCCTACTTTTAAGAGTTTATATTTACTTTCAAGTAGCTGGGTATCTTTCTACTGCTTTCCTTGTAATGGGTTAGCAGCATTTCTCGTGGGAAATTCGTTAATTTAAAAGTGTACCCGGAATGACGCCATGTATAGGAGGAAAAAGGATTAAATAACCCATTTAATTCAATCACAAGCTTGATGATGGAACTAAATCCCATCTACCAAGCATCTTGTCAGCTGTCAGCACGCCCTTTGCATGGATGCACTGTTTCCAGACATTGAATAACCTCAAATAGATTTTCTTGGGGTAATTTAACTTGTGTGTCCCATCATATCTGAAACTCAGCTCATCCGAGTCTGAACTTGCTGTTGGGTCAGGGCCACCCTACGTCACCTTCCTGCTTTCTGTATCCTCCCGGATCAAAGTGTGGCTTGAGGACCAGCATGCGCTATGGGCTCCTTTAGAAAAGCAAATTATATCTACCCCAGGTCTAATGAGTAGGAATCTGTATTTTAATGAGATCCCCAGGTTATCTGTATATAAACCAAAATTTTGAGAAGCACCAGTGACATCTCAATGAATGGCACAAACATCAGTCCAACTATAGAAACAAGAATCTAGGGTCCATTGGATTTCTGAAACCTCCCCATGTTTTCCTGCTTTGTCCAATCTATCACTTCATTCTGTTAATTCTATATATCAAATACATTGTCATATTTCCACAATTGGCAAAAATCTATTCTCTTCTTTCCTTCTTTACTCTTCATCTCTGCTACCATAATCCTAACTGAAGACAGATCACATGTGCCAGATAAACAATAGATTCCCACTGGTTTCCTTGCTTCCACGACTCCCATTTTTTCAACTTCCTCTGTGCACATAAATTACAATGGTCTCCCTCAAACATACATCTGATGTTGTCTCTTCCAGATCAAAATATTTCAGGGGCAATCCATTGCTCTTAGGATTCTGGAAACAATTCACAATATGGCCTAGAGGCCCAGCAGGATCTTCCTCTCCACTCGCTTCTCCAAACCAGCCTCACCATGCTTCCTCCACAATGGTCTTCTTATAATGCCTTGCAAGCATCAAACTATTTCCACATCAGGACTTGTGTGTGTGGGTGCTCCCTTTCTTAGAACACTCTTCTCCCCTATTTTTATCTGAATGACTCTCCCCCGCCCCGCCCCCACAAATGAAAAGTCTTTCTCTGAATATCTCCCCAGGTTAGAAATATTACTAAATTAGTGAAATATTAACTTGTCTTAACCTCTGAGGGGAGTTTAAATGACCTGAGTTGCTCTACACCGTGGGGTCTCCAAGGCCGTGTTTCATTTCTTTGTTGGTCAGCTGTGGGAGAAATCTTTCTAAGCCTGGAAGCAGATTCTCTCTTTTTTGGCCTCTTACCTGTGTCCACAACTAATGTAAAAGGCAGAGAACAGAACTATCAGTACAACTTTCTTTTACAAGCAGGAGATATTACATGTGACATTTATTTTAAGATCGTATTCTGATTTTTAACTGATGTGTTCTGTTCATTCAGGTCTGTTAACTTGAGACCATTCTAGTTTTCATGGTCACTGTAAAATGACCTCCTAAAACTGGGACACATTTCATAAATTCATGCACTATACGGAAGCAAAATTGTCACAAATAAATTTTAACAGTGAAAAGAAATATTGTAGAGTGGTAAAATAACACTGTGTGTCCTTTTATAGGAACTCTGTAAATGAGCCACTATAGCTTTCAAGATTTCAAATACTATTTTAAGCACACAAAATGCACATATTTGTGTTTTTACAGTAATACAAGTCAGGGGGAAATCGATGATGCTATAACTAATGAATAAAAACTATTAAGCAGAGATTCTTAACTTCTAATACATGTTTCCACTTAAATATTGCATCTTTTCTCTTTGCTTTTATTGATTTCAGGTGTACAAAGTAATGTAATAGATATTTACACCCCTCACAAAGTGATAATCCCCCTCTCCCAATCCACTACCCCTCTGACATCGTATATAGTGGTTACAATATCATTGGCTATCTTCCCTATGCTGTACTCCACATCCTCTGAATATATATGTATTTATATATATATAATATATAAATATATATAATAAATATGTAGATATATATAATTTTCTGAGTACCGATCTTTTACTTCCTTGATTAACTTTGTTCCCAAGTATTGTATTGTTTTTGAAGCAATTGTAAATGGGCTTATTTTCTTAATTTCTCCTTCTGATAGTTTGTGATTGGTGTATACAAATGCAGCTGATTTCTGAATATCAATTTTGTATCCTGTTACTTTACTAAATTAATTTATCAGTTCTAATAATTTTTTGGCGAAATCTTTGGGGTTCTCTCTATATAGTATGATGTCATCTGCATATAATGACAGTTTTACTTCCTCCTTTCCAATTTGGATGGCTTTTCTTTTCTTGTTCTTTTTTTTTTTTTTTTTTGATTGCTGTGGCTAGAACTTCCAGTATTATGTTGAATAAAAGTGGTGAAAGTGGACATTGTCTTGTTTTTGATCTTAAAGGGAATCCTTTTAGCTTTTCCCCTTTGAGTATGATATTAGCTGTGAGTTTATCATATATGGCCTTTATTATGTTGCGATATTATCCCTCTGTTCTGATAGTCTTTATCATAAATGGATGCTGGATGTTGTCAGATGCCTTTTCTGCATCTATAACCATATACTTTTTATTTTTCATTTTGTTAATGTGGTGTATCATGTTAATTAATTTGTGTATATTGAACCAACCTTGCATACCAGGAATGAATCCCACTTGATCGTGGTGTATGATCTTTTTAATGTATTGCTGAATTCAGTTTGCTAGTATTTTGTTGAAGAGTTTTGTATCTGTGTTCATTAGGGATATTGGCCTATAGTTTTCTTTTTCTTTTTTTTTTTTGTAATGTCTTTGTCTGGTTTTGGAGTCAGGGTAATAGTGGCCTTGTAAAATGAGCTTGAGAGCCTTCCCTCCTCCTGGATTGTTTGGAATAGTCTGAGGAGAATAGGTGATAATTCTTTTTTGAATGTTTGTTAAAATTCACCTGTGAAGCCATCTGGTCCAGTACTTGTGTTTGTTTGGAGCTTGTTGATTACTGATTCGATTTCATTGGTAGTAATTGGTCTGTTCAGATTTTCTGTTTCTTCTTGATTTAGCCTTGGAAGATTGTATGCTTCTAGGAATTTATCAATTTCTTCCAAATTATCTAATTTTTTTGGCATATAGTTGCTCATAGTATTTTCTTAATTTTTTTTGTATTTCTGTGGTGTCTGTTGTCATTTCTCCTCTTTCGTTTCTGATTTTATTAATTTGGGTCCTCTGTCTCTTTTTCTTGATGAGTCTGGCTAAAGATTTGTCAATTTTGTTTATATTTTCAAAAAAACAGCTCTTGGTTTCATTGATTTTTTTTCTTTTTTTTGTTTTTGTTTGTTTGTTTGTTTTGAATCTCTATTTCATTTATCTCCACTCTGATCTTTATTATTTCCTTCCTTGTATGCACTTTGGGCTTATTTTGCTATTCTTTTTCCAGTTCCCTTAGATGTAAAGATAGATTGTTGATTTGTGATTTTTCTTGTTTCTTTAGGTAGACCTGCATTGCTATAAATTTCCCTCTTAGGACTGCTTTCACTACATCCCATAGATTTTGGGTCATTGTGTTTTCATTTTCATTCATCTCAAGGTTTCTTTTGATTTCTTCCTTGATCTCATTGTTGACCCATTCATTATTTAGTAGCATATGTTTTTGTGTTTTCCAGTTTTCTTCTTGTAATTGATTTCTAGTTTCATAGCACTGTAGTCAGAGAAGATGCTTGATATGATTTCAGTCTTCATAAATTTATTGACACCTGTTTTGTTGCCTAGCATATGGTCTATCTTGGAAAATGTTCCATGTGCACTTGAAAAGAATGTATATTTTGCTGCTTTGGGGTGAAATGCTCTAAAAATATCTATTAAATCCAACTGGTCTAGTGTGCCATGTAAAGGCCATTATTTCCCTATTGATTTTCTGTCTGGAGGATCTGTCCATTGGTGTCAGTGGGGTGTTGAAGTCCCCTACTATGCTTGTGTTACTGTTGATCTCTGTCTTTATGTCAGTCAATATCTGTTTTATACATTTAGGTGCTCATATGTTGCATGCGTAGATATTTACTAGGGTTATGTCTTATTGTTGGATCAATCCCTTTATTATTATAATATGTAGTGCCTTTCTTTGTCTTTTATTATAGTTTTCATTTTAAAGTCTATTTTGTCTGATATAAGTATTACTACCCCAACTTTTTTCTTGTTTCCATTTGCGTGAAATATCTTATTCCATCCCTTTACTTTCAGTCTGTGTGTGTCTTTTGATTTGAGGTAGGTCTCTTGTAAACAGCATATGCATGGGTCTTGTTTTCTTATCCACTCAGCTACCTTATGTCTTTTGATTGGAGCATTTAGTCCATTTACATTTAAAGTGATTATTGATAGGTAAGCTGACATTGCCATTTTATTATTCATATTTCTGTTCTTCCTTAGTTTGTTTTCACCTTTCTTCTGCTTAAAGAAGCCCTTTTAACATTTCCTGCCTAACCATCTCAGCATTTTTTCTGTTTTATTTTAAAGGTTATTTTAAATTCTGTCCCCTGTATATTTGACTTTATCATGAATGGATAATGGTAAGAAAATGTTCTAACTGGTGTAATTAGCGTCTAGTGCCCAGTGTACAGCAGTGAAATGCTGTTCTCAGTTAGTCACCAGGGTCATACATTGTCCCCTTGTGTGCAAGACATAAAATTCACCACTTTAATCTCTTTATTAAAAGGTTCTCTGGGGTTACAGGAGCATATCAAAAATTACTTTATTAAGGATGTTTTTATTCTGTTTAATGTGTTCTGCCAATCTGAAATGCAAAGAGGTAAATAATTTAGACATTGTTAGATGCATTAAAGGCACAGTAAAATGCAATTTAATTAATATTTATTGAACAATTATTATACACAAGAGATTCTTCCAGGCATTGTATAGGCTTTCAAAACTTAATCTTTTGTTTCTCATCTTGAACGCCTTTAATAATGAAAAAAGACAAATATAAGCTTACAGAAACACAGGCATGCCACAGTCTAGGTAATATTAAAAAGCCATGGGGACATAGGAAAATAAAATATATTCCCACAGGGTGTACAACAAAGCATTTATTTTTCAGAATGTGTTATTTTCATGTAGTTTCAATGTTTTCTCAGCTTTTTTTAACTTCTAAGAGTTAAAATGTATAACTCGCAGAAACTTTATAATAAATTGTTATTATGTTTAAAGTACCAGGGGTGCCAAAAAAAAGTACACCTTTTAAGAGATGTTGTCTCTGTATTTTCAAAGTTGAATTGAATTATAATAGCAGTGTGTAATACGACGTTCACTCAAAAGATGGCATAAATCAAATGAATGCTAGGTCATTTCTTGTATTACAATTTTAATACAGTTTTTTCCTCTCTTAAAATGTGTATACTTTTTTTTTTGGCACCCTGTGTATATAAAAGATAATAGACCTCTCTGCTTTGTTCAAAAAATTAACACTGTATGTTCATTTTGGGGTTACTAATATGTACGATCTGTTCAGCATATGGTGGCAGAATTGCATCTACAAGGCCATGTGTCATAGCAATGCTGTGAAACTGGGAAGGAAAGAAGTGGGTTATTGCTTTCTGATACAAACATTTGCTATCACATATACATGCATGTTTGTGTTTATGAATGCATGTTGTATAATTCTGAGAAATACACTTATATTATGCTTTCCAAAATGATAAAATACCTTAATGTCTTTCGCATTTATTTTGCTAGCCTTAAATGTGCTGTTATATATGCCAAAATACTTTTAAAGTTGTGTGTGCACATGCATACATGTGCACATGTATGTGAATAAAGTATGGAATCTTCTATAGCATTTCTAGATACAAACTAGATACATCTTTTGACAAAAGAATGGATATTTTCACTTGGTAATTATTAAGATCTACTTTCTTTCAAATTCTACAAAAAACATTAAACTTCTTAATGTAGTTATAATTTCAACATATGATATAATTAATACTTTTTAAAGAAAAAAAAAACTTTCAAATTTTACTTAATTCTAGGACATCTTGATATAAATAGATTTAAAGTCATACCATGTATAGGTCAGACAAGTAAAACATTATCTGGAAAAGAAGTTAATTCTGGGACAGGTGGTTATGGGCTCAAGAAAGCTCTCAGGTATGAAAGTATATCCTCTGAGTCAGTACACAGATGACGCTGTAGGAACTCTACTTGAATACATAAATAGAAGAATAAATTACGAGTTTAGGTGGTACAGCTTTAAATACTTACAACAATGATAATTTATAATGGTGTTCAGCACCTAATGAGATTGGTTATTGCCCTCATTTGTCTTCAGTAAAATTTCTTGACTTATGGTATTGGGACAATTATACCAGCACCATGTAACACGAATGTAAAATGTGAGTCAGTGACGGCCTAAGTTTGCCTTTTAGACGTTCACTTGACACACGCTTATTCTGAAGATGTTGGTCTACCAAAATGAGGGATTTTTTTTTTTTTAATAGTCACTGAATCACACAGTCTCAAAGCTGAAAACTTAAAACACATTTATATTAGACCAAATACTGTCACTGACCCCCTCCCAACTGCTCTTTTCACTGCCAACCCCATCTTGGATAGCTTTGCCTGTTAGATGGCTCGTCATCTTTCCATTGAATAACAATCAGTTTCCCGCTAATTATCATGCATGGGTCTTTTTATTATTCTGTTTTGTTTGCTGATAATCCTAAATCAATATGACAAAAGCAGAATTCATTTTCTATCTAATAACTCTTTAAAAACACCTTGTTGGGTTTCTTCTATGCTAAATTTATCTTCAGTTTCTCATACATTTTTACAGAAGTCTAGGGCAAAACAATATTTTTAGTCGAGGGTCAGGAATACAAATATCTTAGGAAGTTGCTATAATGAAATGCAAAGGGATGACTATATCATTATTTTTTAAAATCAACACAGAGAACTATACATTATTAATCAACACACTTTGAAATAACTTTGTATCTATCTTTTCTATATATGATAACATATACAGAGGCAGAAATTATTGCTCTTATGGAAAGGAGAAATGCCAATCGGTACCCATTGTAGTATAACAGATATGATCTACAAACCAGTTTGCTCATAGATCACCAATGACCAACTTCTTCTGGTAATCCATGTGTATTGTGATACATGCATTATTGGCAGCCTATCATTCTGCAAAAGTATGCGTGAAAAATAATGGCTTATTTTAGAAAAAAAAAGAGATTGTAACAGACCATTCAAGCCCTAGGAACTTTTGCAGCCAGTCCACTATAAAACTACTTCAAAAGACATTGTAAAAATAATGAAAAGGCAAGTAACATAGTAGGCAAAATAATTCTCATACATATATCTGACTAAATATTCATATCCGTAATAGGTAAAAACTCTTACATTGCATTTAGTCAGTAGCCAACTCAAACAGGTAAAAATTGGAAAAGCTCCTTCACAAAAGAGGGTATATAAATAGCCAATAAATAACTGCAAAGTTGCTCAACTTCATTAGTCATTAGAGAGATGTATATTAAAACAACATGATTTTAACTAAAATGAAAATAAAGTACAAAGTATCAATAAGGATTTTGAGCAATCAGATCTCACATGAATGGCTGGCAAACTATAACAAATTTGGAGAATTATTTGGCAGTATCTACTAAAGTTTAACAAATTTATGTCACATGACCAGTAACATCTCTCCTGAGCATTTACCCTGGGAAAGTAATGTATAAATATTCACCCATGACATGTATGAGAACAACCATTAAAAACAGAATGGAAAATAAATGAGAGACTATGGTACACCCTGTGCATGAATGAAGTACTGATTCATGGAACAATACCAATGAAACTCAGAATCATAATGTTGAAAGAAAGAATCCAGAAATGAAAAGCCACATACTGAGTGATTACATTTTTATAAAATTAATAAACATCACAACTGTAGTATGTTGTTAAAAGCATGAGTGATGGATAACCTTGGAAGAGGGCAGTGACTCGATGGAACTTATCTAGTTCTGACGATATTCTATTTGTCGATCTGGATTTTAGTTACACAGGCATGTTCTCATTATAAAACTTCATCGTGCTAAATTCTGCATTTTTTATGTGTTGTGCTTGAATGTAAATGCCGTGTAAAAAAGGCAGTTTGAAAGTAGTTTGATGGAATGGAGCCTAGGGAAGGATTGAGGCTCATATGGAAACAAAACACAAATATTGAAGATAAGTGTACAATAGGCATCCCTATGGCAGGACATCGTGCAAACGTCAAGCGACATTGTGTGTTGTATGATTTTCCAGTGAGTATTGCTGTGATCAACTGCTGATTTTTTTTTTTTACTAGTTGTATCATTACATGAATATGCTGGGGAAAAGCATGCCTTAATTCATGAAACTTGCATATACATGTAAGACTGACATGATTTTCTTATTTGCTAATTGCATATGAATGTGTCATATTTTAGAAATACTTATTGTAATAGCAGCAACTGTACTTACCAAACAATCGGAGTTGCCTAGAATGAGTGACTAGGGCAGTAAAGTCAGAGACTAGTGGGATAACCAGTTCTGATAAGAATGCTGGTTAGTCTTCATTAGGTCTCTGCTTTTAGCCAGTATTACATGAGGCACTTTACACGTCATGCCATTTAATTCCTTCAGCAACTGTTACGTACCTTTGACAAGGTCCAGTACTGTTCAGAAAAGTGGCCACCAGCCTCATTTTGCAAAGCGAGGAAGTAATTAATAGAGCCCAGATATGAATACTTGGGCTTTTACTACTATTTGCTAATGCAGTATATATTGAAAAATAAACAAAAAAGAAGCCATTATTCTTTCTTCTACTGTAGTGGGGTGTCTTGACAAAGAGGGCTTTCTGTACTGAGATAATAATCAGTGTTTAGCTCATTGCATATGCATTTGTAACAGAAATACAAAAAAAAAGAAAAACACTTAAACTTCCTGAGAGTAAGTCGATAAAGATTACCCAAATATGATCTCTTACTAATCAGAATAACAACTTCTCCACCCCCATCCACTGCTCCTCAGGCAGAGCTAGTTGATAAGAAAATTGGGGAGAGAAGGTGGATACAGGCACAGACAATATGTTCCCTCTTCTTCCTGAGGAGAGAGGGCAAAAGTATTGGTTGAGGTTATCTCAAATGTGATCCAAGGTGAGAAAGTGAGAAGAGGCCCATGAACGATTACTTTTACATTTAGAATCACATTGACAGCACGTAGTACTATAATAATATAATTAGTGTAGATTACTGGGAAGAAACATAGCTGGATGTAATAAGTAAATAATTACTTTCTGCCAAACATAGGCGAAATGATACTGTGTCATAGAAATGAAGGTTTCGCAGAATGCTAACTAGGAAAAATGTTGTAGGAGAACAGTGGCGTGTGACACATATTCGTACCTTGACAAGCAAAAAATCACTTTAAAAATTCCATCCAGCACAGTAAATTAGCACTACTCATGTGATTTGTATTGTTTTATGATTTTAAATTTAATTGGTAAATTTGTTCTGGAATCCATAATTGTGCAAGCTTGATAAGTATATCATTTATGAATCTAGGCTTAAGTTTTTAATTATTTAAGTAGGAATATAAAATTATTATAACTGGAGGCCCTCAAGAAATTTCTGACTTTAAAATGTGTGTATATTATTCAAGTCTGAGGAAACCCTGGCCATAGCAAATGCTTAGGGAAAGCCATGGTTCAGTAACTATTTAGGAGGTTGTGATCCACATAGATGTAATCAAGGGGCGTCGTGGGAGACCAGGACATTTATATTTTATTAAGTGGTGGGTAAATTTTATGTAGGTAAATAACAGAATTCTCATGTACATAATATATATATATATATATATATATATATATATATATATATCATATATATCATATATATAGTATAATATAATATAATAACATATCATAGGTCATGTATTTTATTTAATATGTAATATTATATGTGATAGTAGTGTAGGTTTTCTTATACAGAGAAAAGTAAAGTGGGAGCATATATAAACTGAAGTCCTGCAGCATGAAACCAAATGTGGTTGGGGGCACTCAGACGAGAGCTAGGGGCAGGCTTTTATAGAGAAAATGAGGGAGCAAAGCAAGGAAATTATTTGATTGGCTACAGCTTGTGTTTGCCTAATTGGGAAAGTCTAGATGGCTCTTTGTGATTGGTTGTTCTTAAGTTTTCTTTTCCTGGATTTCATTGTCGCCTTCGTTTGTTGATATAATTCTAATTGACAATATATGGATTTTTCTCAACTAGTGCACAAAGAATATGTGAAAAATAGTTATGTCAGAAAAACACATTTTCTAAGTGAGAACTCTATGAATTCTGTATTTTTTTAAACAATGAATGGTCGTTGCTCACTTATGATCTCCTATTGGCATCACAGTGTTATCTTAGATAGGAAGCTGTGAACCTTCCTGTTTCCTTCTATTTGTCCAACAGAGCTAGTCCTTTTTAGGATATAAAGATAGAGCAACCGCTGTGACTGAAATCAATTCTGAGCTACAAAAGTCAACAGGTCTACTTAAACAGCAATTTTATTCTTCTTCTTGTCAGTCTACGAAGCTGTGGAAGATTGCAGTTAAACATTGTTCTCGGTCATTTTAAGAGATGTCACAGTGTCTTTCTTGCATTACATATCATTCTAGTCAATTGGGTGCAGTCATAGCTGTCGCTGAAAAGCTCACCCTTGGAAAAGAAAAATGTAGGTCAAACCTGTTTCTATTATATATACACACAGTTGGTTTCTTTAAGTGCATATTGCATATCTGAAAGTAATGAGACCCCAATCCTGTGGAGTACACAGAATGACATGCGTGTCTCCGTTTCTCAGTGTATCTCTCATATGGAAGATCTATTCTAGAATGTGGATGAGCACAGATTAGACCATTTGAAGACAGAACGGCAGTACTGTTTACCTCTCTAATGCAATTCCAAGGATAACATAAATGATCAATATTGAATCTCTTCAACATGTGATTCTTGACAAATATGTTTATTTTCCTTTTATAGATGAACAGAAACAGATGGCTCATAATAGTCCAATGAGATAATTGTGTGTTTTCCTTTTGAAGTTATAATTGTGTTCCTATTATATGATTATATTTATTCAAGAGAGTAGGCACCAAATACAATCAAACATAAAACATAAGCCTTAAGTTATGCAAACCTATAATAAAAAATATGTATGATTGGTCTAACTAAGAAATTTGATTCCTTTTTCAGTCTATTTCCAGCATTATGGGAATAAAAGTGATAAATGTACTTTTCTGATGTGCTCCTAGAGCATAGGAAACAACTATAAACACCTAATTACTTTTTAAACCAGATCGTTCCACTCTAAATATGTTTCCTGTTTTCAAATTTAAATCCCCACATGGCTTGATTATGCTATTTTGATTTTATATATAATAAGCTAAAGAATGTGTAGCTTGCCAGAATTTTCTGAAGAGAAGGCCTGCATAGCTCTCCATCTATAGCAGGTGCGTGAGGAAAATGCATATGAGCACTGAACAATTCTTGCAAAATATGAAAATGTTTAAGGGTTAAATGATCTAGCAAGATCAATTGCACAATCAGGAGAAAGTAGTATCACGGAATTTGACATACAAGTATCAGTAAAATGATAGGAAATCTGTGTGCTTTTGAAAATTGGAACTATAAATCAAGTAGGGAATTCCCCAGTATCCTTATCAGTTACCTGTAGTAAAGGGAAAGTTTATATTAAGAAATCTAATTGCACACACAAATTATTATTAATTAAATAACCTATACAAATCAAATGTAGATGTGAATAGAACTAAGACATTGTAAGGATTCTTTATATCTAAGACATTTATAAGAGTGGCAACATTGATTAAGAATGGGAATATTTGAAGGATTTATGACTTTTCTTTTTTATATGAGGTAAATACATAAATAAGCTGTAAAAGATTATTTGATTTGGACATTAATGGAAATGAAGGAGCACAAGACCGTAAGTAGACCAGAAGATCACAAGAGCTAAATTCAGTGTTTTTATTGGTTGTAACTGGAAAACAAAACAATAGATATTGCAGATTTTCATTCCTTGAGGTTGGTTAGGTCAGATTATTAACCCCTCAACTTACTTTGTTTTAATTTAAAATGCAAGGGTTTGCAAATTTGCAGATACTTCTTTGTGTTAAAAGAATACAAAGACAACACAAATCCATTGACTTCCAGGAGCTAATCAGCCTTTGAGAACCTAAACCAGATAGATACCTGTTGGTCCTAGGTTTCTTATTCTTTAGGACAGATTCATAGATGGTAGACTGTCTGCAACCCTCTCCAGATTCCCTAGACATATCTATATTCTAGAAATTCAAGTTTTGAAACTATTGTGTAAGGCCACTGAAGTACCTGTTTTGAAAATCCAGTGTTAGGAATCTGGCATCTTTTATACTATAAAGTATAATGTAAGGTTGATGGTACTTATTTTATTCTCTTCTTTCATAATGGTATATATCCTGGATTTTATTTAGCAATGGGCTAAAATGTGAAATAAATATGTTTAATTTAAAAAAAGCTGTCACTCTTAAAAGAAGATGATACGTTAATAAGAAAATAAGAAACAACAGTTATGTTTCTAATGGGTTGCAACATCCATGATAATGCAATGGAGAAAATGGAAGGTCACTACAGATTTCCTTTTTTTTGTGTGTGTGTGCACTTTCAAAAGTCTGATAGTGGTAAATTTTACCTGTCATCCATCTATTTTCTAATGCAAGCATATTGCACTTGGTCATCATCTCAAGTAAACTGATGAACAAATCTATCTTGTATTTGAATAAGACACAGAATACATCTTATCCAACTCTCCAATAATGCACTGAAAAACAAGAAGAAATCTAAATTAGTATAGAGATGCACCATGTGTATAAATAGGGAAACTTGATATAATAAATTTGTTAGTTCCCTACAAAATGATTTATTAATTCAGTGACATCTAGTCAAAATGTAATATAGGATTTTACATGGAAATTGACAAGCCTATTATAAAACTCACAGGAAAGACCAAATGGTCAACCACATCACAGACAGTTTTGTATAAAAACAAAGCAGAATGATACACCCTGACAAATACCAAGATAAATTATAAAACTACATTTAATGAGGCAATATATTAAAAAGATTAAGAAGAAAGGAAGTGAATTTTTAAAAAATATTTCCATTGTAAAAGAGGATGAAAAGGAACATCTGTGACTCTCAAAACACAAAAAAAAATTTATTTAAACCATGTGCCATTTTTTAATGATTTTTTTTTTTTTTTTTGTCATGGACTCGAAATTGTAATTCTGTCCTCTGAATTTAGATGGTGAAAAATACAGATTTTGTTACATAAAGTAGAACACTCTGCATTGCATTTTCTCATCAAGGAGGGTGTATTTGCACATATAATAACACTTCTATATATCAAGATTTTAGAGTATGGTAGAAAAAATTTAAAAACTCTCCCCATTACAGGGGTGATGTATTCATATATGTATATATGTTCTCTGTTGATCTAGATATAGATATAGGTATAAGTATAGGTATAGATAGATATAGACAGATATACATATATACATATACATATATATCTATATCTATACCTATCTATACCTATATATATATGTATATGTATATATACTACCTCATTGCCAACATGTTGCTTGCTTTGTTTCCCTTAAAAACTAGTGGCTTTGTTTTTCTTAATACATATTCAGTGAGTGTTCTGGAAAAATATTTCTATTTCAAAGCACCCTCGTAGAGGTGGAGGCCACCTGGGCTGCTGATAATACTCTATCCTTGAGCTGGGTTGTGTTCACTTCATGTTATTTCATTGAGGTGTATATTTAGGATTTATGCACATTTCTGTTTGTTTCATACAGTTTAATATAGGTGTTTAAAAATGAAACATGGGAAGATGATGTCTTATTTGTGGAATCAAACTATTAAAACCTCACGTTATAGAAAATTGAACTTTGTTATGTACTTTATCCTTTTTATTTATCTTTTAACTAGTTTGACTTTAGATGATTTGTTTCTACAAAAGCCCTATTCTTAAGTGAATTCCTGATTTCATAGTTTGCATGCCTCCTGAAGGTCAGTGATGGTTATTTTACATAGGGGCCTTAATATGCAGGTAGACATCCCAGGGAGTCAGATAAACTAGAATACTTCTAATGCTATGAGGCCTGTCATGCTTGTTAGAGTCCTTCCTCTTGTCAGGGTCACAGGTACATCTCTAACCCAGAATGTTCTCTTGCCAGTATTAACAAAAGGGATAACACACACACGCATATCATTTTCAAACTTCAGGAAACAAAAGCCAGTGAGAAAATCTTGAAAGATATGAAAGGAAAAAGAAAACACTTTACGTATGGAAAAATAAGGATAAGAAATACGGAGGGATTTTCATCAAAAATAATGCAAGCAAGAAAAGAACGGAGTGAAATATTTGAAGTGCTGAAGGGAAAAAAAAAACAAAACCTCATCAACTTACAATGCTGTTCTCAAAAGCTATCCTTTAAGTTGAAAGAAAAATAAAGACTTTCTCAAGCAAATAAAAATGGGGACATCATCGTCAGCAGGCCTGCCTTGGAAGAAATGTTCACAGAGCTTATTCTTGCAGAGGGAAAACGTTGAGTTAGAAGCTGCTATCTCCATAAGGAAAGGAAGCACTTCAGAGAACAAATAAATGGAGGCAAAATACTTTTTTTTTTTTTTTTTTAGTTGATGTAGAAAGATTAGGAGTCCATCTCCAGGCCAGAATCTTAGGAAGGCCGTGTCAGGCCTGACCCTGGGCCCTTCCACAGGCGTCACCTGGCCGCTGGTGGGGTGGCTGCTGTGCCCAGCACACGGGGTGCAGTCTGTGCTCTGCAGCTCCCAGAGGGGGCTGCGGGCCGGGAATCGCCTGCCTGCCGCCCAGCCCTTCTCCACACCTGCATTTCCAGCCGCAGTGCCTGCATCCAGAGGCCTCCTTATGGGGAAGGCCCTCGGCTGAGGAATAGCTCAGGCATCCCCGCCGAGAGCCTCCTCGGGGGCCTTGAGCTCACTCACGAGGCAGCGCTTTTCCTCTCTGATCCTCCCCGCACTGTCCTCTGGGATCCTCAGGTGCATAACTCGCAGGAGCCTTTGGCTTGGAGCTCCCCTGCTGCCTGTGCTGATGCATCTGACCTCGGCTGAGCCCTCCACCCTTCACGGGCGACGTGGAACATTGCCGGAGCCTGGCCCTTTCTGCTTAGCCTTTTGGGTATACCACTGCAGATGAGTGGTGAAGGAGAGACTGTTCCTTTCAGCCTGGCTCATTGTCTTCACTGACCAGTTTAACACCTGGAAGCTCAGCCATCTTGACGCATAACAGTGTATTTCAAGTAAGAATAGTAGCAATGAATTGGGCGTATGGATAAGTGAAATGAATGTTAGCAATATCATGGGGGACAAGAGGCAGGAACTGGGAATTCTTGGTCATAATGACCTGCCCTACATGTGAAACAATGCATTGGTATTTGAAGGTGGATTTAGATTAGTTTAAACAGTATATTGTAAACTCTAGGGCAACCACTATTTTTTATAAGAAGTATAATTGATATCCTAATAGAAGAAGCACACTGTAATTGTATAATCCTCAAAAAACAGAGGTTGCAAAAGGGGGGGGCAAAACAAACAAACAAACACCAAAAATAAAACAAACACAAGAAAGAGAAAACAGTTACAAATGTGGTAGCTATTTATACAACTATAACAGTATCCACTCAAAATGATCCAGGTGCACCAAACAAAAGACTGAGATTGTCAGAGTGGGGATGAAAGACTACACCCAATTATAGGTTGTCTGCAATAAATGTTTTACATATGAAGACTCAGATAGGCTCAAAGTGAACGGATGGAGAAATATATGCCATGTCAATACTAATGAAATGAACGCTTGAGTGCCAATGATAATTTCAGACAAAGAAGACTTCAGAACCAGAAAGACTATCAGGGGTAATGAGGGGCATTCATGATGATAAAGGGGTCCGTCTTCCAAGAAGACATAACACTCCCAGTATGATAAACATCAAAAACCTAGTATAATAAACATCAAAATAATAAAAAAAATAAACCTCAGAATAAATCAAAATAAATTAGGGAAAAATATAGAACTGAAATGAGAAATAGACAAATCCACTGTTATAGTTCAAGCCTTCAACACTCCCTGTCAGCTTTTAATAAATCAAACAGGCAGGAAATCAGTAAGGACATCATTGACCTAAACAACAGCATCAGTCAATTTAATCTAATTGACATGTATAGATTACTTGATCTCTCAACAGCAAAACACACATTCTTTTCAAGTTCATGTGGAACATTTACCAAGTTTAAATGGGTGGAGACTTGGGGCTATGGAGATGGACTAAACGTATTTTGCCTGTGGAACTGACATGAGTTTTGGAGGCCAGAAGAAGTCTGTGGCAGGCAGAATAATGACTCTCTTAAAACGTGTATGATCTAATGCCTGAACCCCGTGAATACGTTATAAAACCTTACGTGGCAAAGAGTATCACAAAGTATCTTTGCCACGTAAGGTATTATAACATATTCTAAGGATCTTCAGATGGAAAGATTATTTAGGGTTATCCAAAGACACAAAGTACCAAAATTCACACAAGGAAACATACATAATCTGAATAGTCCTATATTATTTTTTAAAATTCATTAATAATTAATAGCCTTCCAAAAAAGAAAGTTCCAAGCCCAGGTGAATTTACTAGTGAATTCTATCAACGATTTAATGAAGTAATGATACCGATTCTCCACAATCTCTTAAAAAATAGAAGCTGAGATAATACTTCCTAACTTATTCAATGAGGCAGGCATCACCCTAATACCAGAATCGAATCAAGAGATTATAAGAAAGGAAAACTACAGCCTAGTATCTGTCATGAGCAGCCGCAAACATTCTCGGCAAAATATTAACAAATCAAATCCAACAATATATAAAGAGAATTGAAAGCTGTGGTCACGTGGGATTTATTACAGGTATGCAATACTGGTTAAACACTGGAAAATCAGTTACTGTAATCCACCATATCAACAAGCTAATAAATAAGACAAAGCACATGATCATGTAAAATATCACAGTAAAAGCAGCTGACGAAATCCAACACCCATTCATAATAAGAAACTCAACAAACTAGGAATAGAGGGGAACTTACTCAACTTGAGAAGAAAAATATCTCCAGAAACCTGAGAGCTAACATCATAGTTAAGAGTGAGACACAGAACACTTACCCTCTAAGATTGGGAACAAAACAGGGATAGCCTCTCTCTCCACAGCTACTGAATATCATACAGGAAGTCCTAGTTAGTGCAATTAGACAAGAAAAGAAAGTGTGTGAAGTTTTGGAAAGAAGAAGTAACATTGTCTTTGTTCATAAATGACATGATTCTTTATGTAGAACATCACAAAGAATTGAAAAACATCTAGAACAAATGGACATAGATAGAATAGTTGCAGGATATAAGGCATATTAGCTGTCGTAACAGAATGCCAACCGCTGGGTGGCTTAAAACAACAGAAATGTAGTGTTTCATAATTCTGGAGGCTAAAAGTCTGAAATCCAATAGTGGGTAGGGCTGTGATCTCTCTGACAGCTCTAGGGGAGAATCCTTCCTTGCCTCTTCTAACATCTGCTGATTGTGGGCAATCCTTGGCCTCTTGGCTTGTAGATGCCACGCTCTAATCACATGGCCGTCTTCTCCTTGTGCGTGTCCTTCTGTGCGTGACCGTCTCTGTGACCAAGTTCCTCCTTGTATAAGGACACAGGTCATATAGGATCAGGGCCCACTCTAATGACCTCATTTTAACTTAATTACTTCTGTAAAGGTCCTGTTTCAAAAGAACATCGCCTTCTAAGGTTCTGGGGGTTAGGATTTCAATATATGTGTTTTTTGGGGTGCACTAGTCAACCCCCTAACACAAGGTTAATATTCAAATTCAACTTATTATCTATCAGCAATGAAAAATTAGAATTTGAAATTAAAAATACCATTTACAGTAGCACCAATAATGATATATACATATAGAGAGAGTTATAAATATTAGAAAAAATATATAGGGTCTATAAGCAGAAACCTATGTAACTTTGAAATAAGTCAGTAAAGCTAAACACAAAACAAAACAACAAAACAAAACAAAGTAAAACAGAAAACAAAAAGAGCTGTGTACGTTAGCACTGTACTCTAGTTCATAAAGTTATTTCCTAAGAGAGTACCAGTTAATGATTCTTAGTGGCAATGATATTCACACACAGTGAAATTGAAAGGTGAGTAGATGAGTGAGAGACGGTAGGAGCCCAGCCCTCACTGTTGGAGGCAAAGTTTTCAGATAAGCAAGGGGAGGGTGCTAGCACAATCCACGTGATAATGGGTTAGAGTTAGAGATGTCAGTGTGAGCTCATGTTTAGTTGAATATAGACATGGATATTTCCTTATAGGAATATGTTTATATTTGTACATAGACAGTATACACATATATATTTCCTCGCTCTGTCAGCTGAGAGGGCACAGAAACATGGCATCTCAATAGCATCCCATATGCCCAGCCCACAATTTGGTTTCCAATAGCATTCTCAAATAAAGAAACTAAGGCCTCTTGGAAAAATACCTGATTCTAGAACTGGGGCAGGATGTATACAAGATGAGTCTGGAACAACCTGTAATGCCAGAAATAAGGACATGCTAAACAAACAAACAAACAAATGAAAAACAAACTCACAATGATGGAGATATGTCAAAGGGACATAGGAGCCAAATGGAAGAAGTCCCAATGGCCAAATCTGAAACAGTTTGAGCAATAGAATAAATAAATTAGTGTTATGTTATAACCCAAACTATACAATATCTGTGTGTCTATACTGCTATAAATAAATATATGGGAGACAACAGACAAGACTCTCCTGCCAAAGAGGTCCAAATAATTTATACATCTACTCACCCTCAGGCGGTGGGATGTGACCCCCCCCCCACTCCTTAACTGTGACCGCACAGAGTGACTGCCTTGCAAACAGTGTAGTGCGGAAATGGGGCAGTGGAATCGATAACTGTCCAGTAGAGGAAGCTGACTGATACCCCAGACAGATGATGAAGGTCATGACCAACAGTGATGAGTCATGTTGATAGTTTCTTCTCTTGATAAGATGTGGTGAGAAGGGCATTTACCTGTGGCCTTTCTATGAAAACCCAAACTCCAGTGTAATCCTGAAAAAAATATCAGACAGATCCTAACAGAGGGGCATTCTAAAAAAATGTTTGACCAGTATTCCTCAAAGTTGTCAAGGTCATCAAAACAAAGAAGACACTGTCACAGCCAAGAGGCTTCTGAGGAGACCTGATGACTAACTGTATGTGTCACCTCAGATAGGACCATAGAACAGAAAAAGACATTAGGGTAATACTAAGGAAATCTGGATAATGCATGGATTTTAGTGAATAAGAATGTATTGCTATTGATTTATCGACTGTGAAACTTGAACCATACTATACAAGATATTGATAATAGAGAAACCTGGGAGGGGTATATGGGATTCTTTGTAATATTTTTGCAATGTTTCTATAAATTTTAAAACTATTCCAAAATAAAACGTTTATTTAAAAGTACACACAACACACAAACAAAACAAAGAACAACCATAGTATATCTGTGCAGATATTTAAAACCAGTATGGCCACTTTGATTCATAGGCCATGGTTCTAAATTTTCTGTAACAGAGTGGCATTTCCAGAGTTTTCATGAAAATAGTAAAACAACCAAAGAGAAAATGAGGGTTGTGTGATGGAGAAATACACCACAACCACACAACAGTTATTTGGCTCCCAGCCCACCGTTGTCTTCTGTCCACTCCATTCCATCTCACTTTCCCGTAAGTTCTGTGTTTCTTTCCTATAAATGGAGCCACTGACATGATGCATGTAAAGCCTTTGAAACACAACCAAGCCTGAAGTCAGCGAGCTGCATGTGGTAGCAACGATAATTATTAAAGAGACTAAAATTATTCTACAAAATAGGTCCCTCTGCTGGCTGTATGGTGATGATATACATAATCACAATTCAGTGTGTACAATTCAGAGTCAATATTAAGTTAGTTTCATAAGGTAATCAACTTAAAGAAACTTTAAATCCCAGGCTTTTGTGACTGTACCTTGAAGACTTGTTCAGAGTAAATGACTTTTATTTCTCAGTCCTACCTCCCTGAGGACATGGTTTTCACGAGGATATCGGCAATGTTGGGTGACATGGGACAGGCCAAAATGTGATGCCAGCAAGGTAAAGGTTGATGGGAACACAGGACTCTGATAGTTTAAGGGTTCACAATTATGGTGTACCAGTGGGGACACCTTGAGGGAGGAATTGGTGTACTTGTGATGGACAGCAGTGGCTGCAGGTCATTAGGACCATCAGTGTGGAGAATGGTGATGGTGGCATGAAGGATGTGAGGAGACATTTAAGAGCATCTATGCACACAGAGGACACTGTTACGGTCTGAATGTTTGTCCCCCCGCCCCAAATTCATATGTTGAAATTCTAATGCCCATGTGATAGCATTTGGAGGTGGGCCTTTGGGAGGTGCTTAGGTCGTGAGGGTGGGGCCCTCATGAATGGAATTAGTGCCCTGAGAAAAGAGACCCAGACAGAAAGTCCCTCATCCTTTCCTCTGTGTGGGGCTCAGGGAGAAATTGCTCATGTACAACCCACAGAAGGCCCTTCAGCAAAGCCTGGCAAAACTCCCACCTGATCTGGGACTTCCAGCCTCCATAAATGTGAGAAATAAATTTCTGAGGCTCATAAGCTACTCATTCTGTGATAATTTTGTTACACCTGCTTGAATGCACTAAGACACCTACAGAATTATTAAAAAAAAAAACCACAAAAAAAAAACCACACACACACAAAAAAAAACTTGCAAGTTGTTTTGAGGGGATCTTGATATCCAAAAATGTGCAGGTGAGTGAAATACACCAATAAATTTGGGTTCCTGTTTTTAATACAGCCGCATTTATATTGTCAACTGTGACTGGTAACCAAGGCAACTTTAAGTGTCCCCATAGCTTAATTAAACTTTAGACAGGCCTTTCCAGACTCTAGACCCCCATCTCCCTTCTCTTAGAGCATTTACTTTAGAAAACTTGTAATTATAAATCTTCTCTCTGTTCCTTTGAGATGTAAATTTTTTAAGCCTCTTGCTAGTTTTATAACCCAGGATGTCTTTCTCAAGAACCTGAGAACCATCTCTTTGAAATGCCATCATTAAGGAAAATAATGTCCTATCTCCCAGTTTCTGTGGGAGGGAGGGACCTGACCTCAATGGGTGCCCTGCTCCAATTGTAAAGCCAATTAGCAAACACAAATGACCTACCATCTCCGCTCACCCTGAGTCTTACAAAACTACCACCTCTTGTTTCAGTAGAGTTGAGCTCAGATTCAGTTCTGCCTCTTGCCTATTGTAATTGCCTTAAATAAAGTCTTTCTTGCCTGTTTACCATTGTCTGGTGTAATGTTTTCTTTAACATGGGAACATTTTAATGATGGATGACAAATGGCATGATGTGATGTTGCCAGATGTATATAGGAACAGAAATCAAAAGATCTGACTTCGAGTTCTGAGTTGATAATTTTCCAGGTATTTGGCCTTTGGCATGTGACTTGTATTCTCTGAGCTTCAGGAATCTGGGGTGTAAATGGGTTATGGTGCATAAACTATATTGCCCGTTTGTATTTTATAATTACTTTTCCCTCTTGGGTAAAGTATTCGATTATGTGGTTTGAACATATTTTGTATTTTTTTCCTATCCATTAATGCCTGGGGGACGACAAGAATTATTTCTAATACTTTCAATTCTTCCTTTCTAGAAGGTATAATTTTCCATAAGAAAAATGATTCCTTTCTCTCTAACCTTCACTGAAAGATGATTCTGAAGTTGCTTTAACTTGTTTCAGTCAAGGACGGCGTCAAAGGGCAAATTTGGGCTAAGATTGTTCAGTTTGTTGCCAAAAGACTGCCTTGGGCCTCAGAAGAGATTTCTCTCATGCTGCAGCTACAAAAGTCAAAGAAACCAGTCCCTAAATAAGGAAGTGTTGTTGGTTCTGTAGCACAGACTAGATTAGAACACCCCAGGGGGAAATGAGAGGCTCTTGGTACAGGTTTTATGATGTGTGAGCCTTTGTGTTTCTTACTTCCAAGCAATGAGGAGCTTTATTTTTTTCCAAATGTCCAATTTTTTTTTTTTTTTTTTTTGTAGGAAAAAATATTTTCAGCAGGATTTGAGAAATATGAGGAGGAAAAGAAAAGAGACAAGAGAAAGTAAGAATGTAAGGGAGGGAAGGAGGGAGGGAGGGAAGAAAGAAGGAAGGAAGGAAATAAAGGCAGGGAGAGAAAGCAAAAGAACAAGAAAACAACAATGTGGTCAGATATGGATAAAGAATATTGGTTTGTTGAAGCAGGGTATTTCCTCATCGATAAATTAATAGAGTATGTGTAAAATTAATAAAGGTGTGACCATGTACAACCCAAAGAACACTCATTAGAAATAGATTACTTGAAAAAAAAAAAAAAAAGAAAGAAATAGATTACTTTTGGTATAGCCCTAAAAATAATATGTGGGAGCCTGAAATAAAACCTTTACTGAGGTGAACACATAAACACAGCCCCACAAGTGTTGATTGGCAAGTGAGTTCTCTGTGCTGGCCTGGAAAGAAGTGTCACCTCTACAAAGGCTCTGGGCACCGGAGCATAAGGCTTGAATTCTTCCAAAAGTGTAGCTTTCCTTCATTCGGTGCTTTTTATTACTGTTTCTATTTTACCGCAGGGTATTCGTGGGCTTTTTAAGGAGTGAAATTTAAATGAAAGAATATGCTAGAGAAGAAATGGCATTATTCTCTCAGCTAATAAAATGCTTTCCGAGACTGTGCCCTCTCTCTCGCTAAGCAATGAGCGGCTTTAGAGCACGAGGTCTTATCATCAGGAACCTAGAGTGAGAGGGGAATCATGAAAAATGTTTCTATTCCTTTTCCAAGCTTAATTTTAGTAAACGTAGGAAGAGAAGAGAAAAAAAAATGATTATTTTGATTCACTGGGTCTGTTTCCTCAGAAACACTTTTATGCGTTTGCTATGTTTTGAACCCAATTTTTTTCCAGGAGACAACTTTTCTGAAATAGGTTGTTATTTCCCAAGGAAAAAAAAATGAGTTTATTATTATGATTTTTAAGTAGAACAGCTCTTTCATTGTGTGTGATCATCAATAATAATAGAGAAGCTTTGCAAAGGTGTGGTCTTGTGATAATGAACAATATTTTCTAGTAGGGAGTTAAATTGTCTTCTGAAACCACAATCGCTCCCTTTCCAATTTTATGTTATAAATTCATTTTGATGCTTTTCTCGGCTTGGAATTTAGGCAATGCATTTTTTTTTTTTTTTTTGAGGATGCCTAATGCACCACCCCAGAAATGTGTAAAATGTTTATGTAAGTTGCCACAAAGGATAGAATGATCGTGAAAATTCCTAAAATTAGCTTTTCCCTATTACCTATCATGATAACATTTTTTTCCTCTGAACTTAAGCAAACATACATAAGCCAATAAAATCGAACAACAATAATTTATGACCCAGAATTGTTTGTTGGTCTTAATGTCTAGAAAAAGGAAAGATTAATGAGCCAGTAAGTTCATTAGATCTCCCCGTGTGTGTGTTTGTGGGTATGAAGCAGTATTAGGAGGAGGGCACTAAGCTTCTCATTTTCTTCAAGGATTTATGTTTTAATAAATCTATATGGTTTATATGATCGGTTATAAAGAATGCCTTGGCTAACTAGAATTGCTCATTGGACCTGACTTGTAAGAGCAGAATTCTCTTTTGAAAAATCTTTGAAAATTAGATCGAGAATAATTCATGATGATAATATATAAGTCATTGGCTGAAATATAGTCACGAGTCACATAACATTTCAGTCAAAGACAGACCATACTTAGGACGGTGGCCCCATCATAGTATAATGGAGCTGCAAACATCCCCGGTGATGCCATAGCCGTTGTGATGGGGTAGAGTGATGCATACCTTGGGTGTGTGTGGTGATGCTGGTGTAAACAGACCTACTGGCTGCCAGTTGTATAAAACTGTAGCACTTGCAATTGTGTCCAGTACACAATACTTGATAATAATAAACAGTTATGTTACTGGTTTATGTATTTACTATATACTATGTTTTGTATCGTTACTTTAGAGTATACTCTTCCTATTTATAAAAAAAGTTTGCTGTGAAACAGGATGCTTTCTTACGCTGGCAGCAGCCTCATACATGTTGTGTTTACCTCATGCTTTGATTGCATCATTTCTCTTGTGCTTGAGTTTCTCTCATGTTGTTTTGTACAGTAATATGCTGTACAGGCTTGTCACCGAGGAGCAATAGGCTGCACCATACAGCCTAGGTGTGTCATAGGCTAGACCATCTAGGTTTGTGTGAGTGCACTCTGTGATGTTTGCACAATGAAAAAATTGCCTAGCTACTCATTTCTCATTAAGTAGCACATGACTAATACCTTGGTTTTTTTCCTAATCTATTATATATTGCTCATTTCATTGGTTTTAAATTTAATATGTTCTAGTCATAATCAGAATTCTATTCCTTAACATATTTGGCTTAATATATGTTTTTCTATTGGAAGTGTATATATGGAGACCATTTCAATATGTCTCTATCAAAACTATAATTTTATTTTATCAATACTCAATATAACAATATAGGTTCAGAATCATTTCCATTAGCTTTCATTGGCATTTGAATATAATTTGATAACGTCTGAATGTTTATATGAACTTTTAAAAGTTGAAGAATGAATCAGAGCTATAATACATCAGACAACATTTTTAAATTCTTATATTAATACTGAGAGTAATTATCTTTCATATTGTAAAATGTGCTAAAGCGTAATTTTTGGCAAAATTCATCTAAGCAACAAAAAAGCTTCATATTAAGCCTATGTGGACACCAAACAGAGTGAAGAATAAATTAGGTAGGTTTTTGCATGCATTAAACTTTTGTTATCCAAAGTAGAATTTTATTATTTTCTTTCATTTTTAAGGACAAGAGTGCTGGCAGACTTCCATGTGGCAGTTCGTATGGAGAAGTGCCTTTCTAACCTCAGAACATTTGTTACTTTATCTTTGACAAAAAATCATTACTGATGGTGAGATACTCTCATAGACTAGATAATTCAGGTAAAATATTAGGTTTTCATAAATTCTCTCCACTGTGTCTTTGGAAAATGAAACTGTCTGGTTTCATGTAAGATGAGGGAGAGTCAACCAATATGGAAACAACAAGATGTGGCGAGGAGAAGCCATGTGCTTGAACAGAGAAGTCACCAAGCCTGAAGCCAAGTCAGGCCTTAATGAACGCCTGCCAGACTCTCAGGAAATAAGTCAATTATGAAGTTCTAGTTTTCTTCCCCCCACTCTCAAGCATATGTATCCATATTGAATAAAAACTAGTGGCAGACAAGTTGACTTGGTTGTCACACTCACTAATTGTAATGGCATGGCCTCTGTTAAAAACGCTGGTCGTGTCTTTACTATTGCTGATCCATGCTTGGGTCTCTTTTCTAGAGATTCTTGTTTTGTTTCAAAAATTCACCATAAGCAAAACCAAGTAACTAGCTAATCGACATTTTCATTATAATAATATAACATTTGTAATAAAATGTTATATATTTATAATATGTTATATAATTATAACAATAAATGTTATATATGTTATATAATTATATATGTTATGTTTTAATGTTATATATATTATATAATATATTATATTATTTATGATATAATATATTTTATATAGTTACATATATTATATAACATATTATATATTATATAATTATAACAAAATATGTATTATATAATTATAACAATAAAATGTTATATAATTATAATAAAAACCATTTGATAATAGTAATATAATTGTTTTTAACATATTGCCATATTTATTTCTTAAAATTTTTATTAAATTGAAACATTGCTAAGAGAAAACATAAACAAAAGTATGAATAAACAGAAAAAGTCTTTAACTTTGAGAATATTTTAACACCGTGGCAACATAAAACATTTAGAGGTAAACCATACTGTTGTCTTGTTGGCACAAGGTAATTCAGATTTCAACAGATTCCTTCTTATGTATAAATCTCTGGTTTACGCTTTCTCATACTTCAGCTTAACCGCCAAGGCAATAAAGCCTAGTTTTTTGACAGTTATGTTTAGGGTTATCATATTTGGTGAATTTCTTTTTATCAGAATAATATAAAGAAAACAGTCATTAAATATGACTGGGCCTAAAATAAAGTAAAATAAAAGCTGTTTCATAAAGTTTTCAAATATAAAGATGATTGCTTTGATGTAGTTTGCTTTATTGTTATATATGTCTGCCCAAGGGTGGCCTCCCAATGTATATACATTTGGGAAAAATATCCATTGCATGGATTTTTTTCAGAAATGACATTTATCTAATGCCTTTATCTATATAATTTCCCTGGAAATTCTTAATTTTCAACTACTATACTTGAATTATGTAATTATGCTCTCACTAGCCATCGCATCAGTAGTGAAAATTTTTGTATCAGTGCCCTGTACTAAAGCTATTTTGAATAAGTATTTTGTTCCTTATGCAAATAGTCACTTTAGCTTGGGGAAAAAAATTAGGTGTTTATCAAAATAATGGTGGTAATTTCTGGTAATAGCTAGCAATTAAAAAGATAATATAGCATAGATGGAGCTGGCCAATTTGCTTATTATTCATCTGAAAATAACTCTTTCGAATTAAAGTCAGTCTACATCTTGAAATGTTTAGACCTAAACTAAGCCCTCAAAATATAGAACAATAGGTAAAGAGAGAACAGATCTCTTAGGAGTAATGAAATGCTTATATTTACCCATAGAGAACTTAATCTAACACAACCTCTTAAACCTTTGTTACCTAAGTATAAGATTGGATCATTTATTGGAATTTGAAATAATGTACAAAACAAATTTGTATATTTATTATCAATATTGTATTTTCTAAGGCAGAATAGTGTGACATAAATAATAAGTAAAAAAAACAAACAAAATCGGTCCGTGGAGACAGCCCTGAGTGTCATATTTTCAGTACTAAAGTAGAAAATAACGGGCATCAATGAACTGTTTAGGTGATATAAATATTCATGTGTCTATCTACATGCAGTCGTTTATTTTTAAAGGAATCAGAAGAAAGGACCAAACATTTAAATGATTAATATATAATCAATAGAACTTGTCATAAAAAGACCATGATTAAATGATGTATTAAAAATTGGAACTATCTACAAAAATATCTGAATCGACTAAGGCATCAGGAAAAAAGAAAAAAATACCACCATGTCTAAATGTGAGAATGCAGAACATTAAAAAATGAGCATTATTAAAATGGAATGGATTTCTAAAAAGGAATAGTGTAGCTTATTTTAACAACTCAGATTAAATAATGAATATTAATCTTTCTTCAATAAATCGTAGCAAAATGGCAGAAAAGGAATAAAATAAAGAGGCAGTAACCCGGATGATTACAAGAACGAAAAATAAAGAGAACACCAAAGAAGCCAAGTAATATGAATAAAAATTTGAAGCTAAGAAGTAGAAGGGTAGGAAATCTGATTTAACACAAAAGAGGAAGATAACATTCTAAGCTTGTAGGAAAAAGTTTTAAAAAGGAAGTCACTTCCTACTTCAGATCCTTGAAGTGTCTCAGGAATTACCAACGGACATCTCTAATTTGGGGATATGATAAGCTAAAATAAATGAATATAAAACTGGTTTTCAAATGGCAAAATAAACACTCCGCGATTTGGGAAACCGGCTCTGGGAGCGGACAAGGTGCCTATGAAACACAAGATTAAACAAAATCAGACACAAGTAGGAGATTCTTCAGCCTCTGCCTCTTCTTGCTCTCAGAGTGCTGTCATCTAGGTTGAACATATCCACAGTGGCCCTCCAGGGAGAAATCTGGGTGATTCCCTTCTAGGAAAATGGATAGGCTTCCGTGGAGAACACGAAGAGACAGTTGGGAGTTGCAGGATGACAATGTAAGATCTCACCACAAGGAAAAACAAAATGTAACTGTGTGGCAATGGATGGTATCTAGATTTTTGTGATGATCATTTCATAATAGGTACATATATTAAATCATTAGATTGTATACCTGAAACTAATATAATATGATATGTCAATTATATCTCAATAAAAAGAAATAATATGGCATGTTATATATATTTACTAAGGAAAAACTATCAACAACCTTTGTATGAGACATTAAATGAAAACTTAAATGCAGATCTTACAAGTAAATCATTTTTTTCAATGAATACACAGAAGAAATAAACATATATGAGAAGTTCAGTTAGTAATTCTAAAGTGATCATCTAGCCAATCTTCATTCCAGTTTCCTCGGGTCCCATTTGTGCCACAACTCTAAATGTAATTAGCTTTCCTCTTTTTAGTATTAATCATTTACTTGTTTCTTTATATTTTTACCCTAAATAATATATCTGAGTTTTGCCTGTTTTTGAACTTTAAAAAAATGGAGAGATATGTTTCACCCTCAACATTTGCGTGTGTCTATGTGTGTACATGTGTGCTATTCATTTATGTTGTTGCATGTGATTTCTTTCATTTTCATTGCTGTACTATTCCACTGTATGAAAACACTATGATTTATCTGTTTTGTTACATATTTAATTTCATTGTTTTCAGTTACTCTACTATTTTAAACAACGTTACTCTGAACATTCATTATGTGTCTCCTGGTGCTCACATACTGCAAAAATTTCCCTAGGGTATTTGTGTACGAGTAGAAATACTGTGTGATGGGGCAACACTTCTTCAAATTTACTAGATAATGAGAAACTGTTTCTGAAATCTTTGTACAAACCTGAGTTCTCCCATGAGAGTGTATGAATAACATAAGAATTTCTTTTTCCTCCAAATGCTGGCTGATACTTAGTTTGACAGGCTTTTTCCATTTTTGCCAGTCTGATATGTGTGCAGTATTATTGTTTGCAGTTTTAATTTGCATTTTCTCATTACTAATAAGCTTAAGCATTTTACTATGTTTTAGTGGCCATTTGAATACCTTATTTTATGAAGTTTCTATTCAAGTATTTTGAACATTTTATCTATAGAGTATTCTGTTTTTTTCTCTGACTAATGGAGTCCTGCATATATTTTGAATCGGAGCTTATAACGGGTCAGCACCTTTTTCTGTAATGACCCAAATAGTAAATGCTTTAGGCTTTGTGCCGAATAAGAAAAATCAAGGATAATATGTGGGTACTATGTTAAAGATTTAATATAAAGTTCCCAAAGATTTTGTTGATGAAATTTAAAAACAATGATACTTGGGTACTATTATTTTTTGTAATACAGTTTACTAAGGAGAAGAATGAGATTCTTTTCCTTGGAATAACATTTCACTTCTCATGTCGAACTCTAAAGGTGAGGATAAAGCAGACTAAAAATTCCCCAAAGGTTCTCTGATATGATTTCCTGAAAGCGAGCGATCCATATGGTAATTTTACAGTTTGACAGAGGATACCCACATGCTCTCTCAAATAGTGGTATCTGTTTTCCATTGAGAAGGTTTTCTCTCGGTAGTTGGAAGCATCATTCTCTAATTTATCCAGGTTGGAAACTTGGCAGTCAACTTTGAAACCTACCTGCCATTCATTTCTCTCATCCAATCAATCGTTAAGTTCTGCAAACTGTTCTTCCCAGGAGTTTCTGAAAGCAGTTCTTTCTTCTTTATCCTTACTCTGATTTGCCATCAGGGTCACTCACCCAGGGTACCACAGGATGACTCTGGGGACATCCCAGCCTCTTGTCTTAGATTCCATCCTCTAGGCAGTGTTCATGACTTTTCTGAACAAATTGTGAATTTGACTGCACTGAGCTTTTGCTTACATATTTAGCTGAGAAAAGCCATACTACCTGGTGGAGCATATAGAGCCTTCTCTGGTCAGGCCCTTGTCCACCTGTCCCAACACACTCCGCCATATTAGAGTTCCAGCACTGCCACACCCCTTGAGTACAAGTTACACCTTTCAATTTTCTCATCCAGTTCTCTAACTGCTCATGTTTTCAGGAGTCCAGGGATGCTGATTGCCCCGTCGCCTTCTGTTATCGGCCTGTCTTCTCATCGTTATTTAAAATTCAGACCATATTATCACACCTCCAGGAAAGTTAACGTGACTCCTCTTTCCTAGCTAGATGTCCCACAATATATTTCCACGTCTGTGTATCTGATGCATTGCCTGTGTCTACATCCTATGCAACTCTGTGGCCAGGGCTGTCTAATATATGGCTGTGTGTATAAGGCTCATTATGGAGTCTTAGATGTAGTAAAACTGAACAAGTATTTACTGAACTAAAATCAACTGGGTGGAGCCTAAAGTCAAGTATTTGTTAAAATGACCCATAGATTCAGTTTCAGCCAGAACATTGTAAAACAGTTCTCCTTTTTAATTTTTTTTTTTCACTCTAAGTCAGAGTTTAGTCATGGCTCATATTATGAAGCTTCTTATTTTTCCAAGGATTTCTCCAGTTCTCCCAATTTTCCACTGCATTTTTTTTTCTTTATTAAATAAAAGAGAATGTTTTCCTCTTCTTAAGAGGTCATGTAGGCTAAAGAACTGGAGACCCCCATTCAATAACCAGCTTTTTCTAAGAAAACTTAAATTTTTCAATGCATCAGCACTCCCACCTTTCCTATCAAAGTGCTCCCAGACACTATGCAAATTTTTGCAACACTTTCTTAGCAATAAACTTTGCCTATAAAAGTACTGACAGAAGTCCTGTCCACGTCCAACAATTTTTGTTAAAAATAGAAACAAAAAAAATTCCTATTTGATATTGATCGTTTGATCAATTCAATTCAAAATCATATGCTAATGAGTCCTACTCGGCTACATTTCCGCAAAAAGAAGACCTACCCTGAAAACACGCCTCAGTTAAGATCGTCAGCCAGACGGACACATTTAGTACATTATGATGATGTTCCAGATGACATGACTGTATTTGAATAAATGTAGATTATTGTACATGAAAAAATAAGACATCCTCTGAAAATACACCTTAATGCGTCTTTTGGAGCAAAAATTAATATAAGACTCGGTCTTATTTTCCGGGAAACACGGTATTTAGAAGAGGAGCCAGACAAAAGGACAAAACCCAGATTGTCCCATGGTGACTTGTTATGTCCACAAAGCTCAAAAGATAGTGAAGAACAAAAGGTATCCTTGCTTCTGCTCTTAAGAGACATAGTAACATAACAGACCCATAGAGAATTGTCTCCTGACAGTAATGAAATAAAATGTTTTCTATTGCATCTCTAAACAAACTGCTTTTAGTATGCAAATAACCACATTTTATTCCTTTTTTTACAACACTTTTATATTTCCTCTGTGTTGAACGTGCTTTCGTGTTTATACAACTTCACACAAGAAGTAATTATGTTTGACTAAAATATTTCCTTTAATACCGTAGTTCTTCCTAGAAGATTATTGAAGGCAAAATTATATAAGTGGACATATCACAAAAGAGAAGCCAATTGATACAAAAGATGCATTCTTATTTTATTAAAATGATTTAAGAAACATTCAGCAGTGGAAAAGACGTAAGTTCCTCACTGTCCAAAAGATGTTGCCATCAACTGCATGACATGTTTTTCCAGACAAAACCACAAATATTGGCACCACAGTTGCCCTTCTCAAAGCGTCTTGGCTAACCCCCAACACAACTGCATATTATTGAAACTATTTGCTTTTATATGTGCTTTTCTCAGCTGCAGATGCTGGAGAAAACACAAGGTGTGACATCACGCCATTCTTCCTGATAAAAACATGACTTTTGAAACACGGATTTAGACATCTCTAATAATCTTTTATGTTGCTTACAAGGCCTTAATAACAAGTTATGACAGCCAAACACTTAATGCTCATTCAGGGGAGATTTCCGCTTTCGTTGCCATAGCAAACAGAGGCTTTGATATTCATGGTTGTGCTGTGAATTTGTCATGCTTTTGATTCTTTTTTATTTTAGGTAATACTTGTTATGTGTCAAGCACGCTGCAGATGATACACAATTATCTTTAACTGTGTATAGGAGGCAGTAAAAATGAAAGCATAATAAAATGTCAAATGCATTTATCTGACTCTAATAATTAATTGTGCTCTGCCTATACAAGGAAATATCAAAGTAAAAGGCATGTTCCATTTCAGTTGGGAAGAAACAAGTGAAGCAATTTATGGGAAAAGCTTATTTGGAGTTATAGCTGAGAATAATGTAAAAATGAAAATTCTAAATCTGTTTCATCACTGTATCCCCATGACTAGAAAAATGTCCGCCATTTAGTAGGCAATCAGTAAGTATTAAAAAAGAAATCACAGAAGAATTCTATATAAGGTCTGGGATCCAGGCCTAATGCAACAATTATTTGCACTTTTCTTCTCTGAATACTTTATCAACAAGGCCATTAGATGCTTTGTTAAATGGGGTGAAGAAAACATATATAAATAGATTTATTCACAATGGTTCTATATAGCTCACACATTTACCTTTAATATATGATAAAACTAGTTTTCTTTAAGCAGAGTAGTGTGTGTGTGTGTGTGTGTGTGTGTGTGTGTGTGTGTGTGTGTATGTAAATTTAAAGTAAAAAGCGTAACCTATACTTTTCAATTTGTGCTGAGAAGTCAGACTTGGTTTACTTTTCAAGTATATTCTCTCCTTTCAATAATCTTGATATACTTACTCTCATTAATGCTTTAGTAATCAGTTATTTCTCTAATTTATTAATTTGAATTCAATATAAATGTGTTGTTCTTCATTTTCCCTTTGTAATTTTTATACTTTTTTTTTCCTACAAAAAATAAGAAGTATTTCCAACCTTAATTTCATTTCTGCCAAAAATTTACCTGGGGCATTTCAAAGTCAATGATATAATAAATGCACTTTAGTCATAAATGTTAGGATAAAGCTAATGTCTTAAAAGTTTCTCAATGTGTTATTTTGAAGAAAATAAAAGAGAAAGTTGGGACTTGTATTTCATCTCTCAGATTTCAGTGTTTTTTTTTCTTTATTTTTTTCTTAATACATATATAGAGAGAATTTAAAACATTTTAAACTTTAGCATAATATCTAAATCAAATGCTATATCTTTGTACATTTAAGGCTGTTTCCTCATTTTTAAAACTTGTTGTTATAAATAATACTGAAACAGCCATCTTTGAAAAACACATTTCATTTCTACACGTATTTTTTTCAGACTGTTTCCTGCAATTAACACCCATATTTTCCTGACTCTTTTATTTTAGCAGTCACTCCTTGTAATTTTTTTCTTTTTTAATCTAAATATTACATTCTTCTTGCCTAGACATTTTTCTTTCTTTCTTTTTTTTTTTTTTTTAATGGTAATCTTCTATTTTTACTTTCTGGAAATGCTACTACCAAGATATAGTAAAAAAAGTTTATTCATTTGTTTTTCCTTTTATTTCCCATTTTGACTTCTGTAATTTTAACTTTCTCACCTTAAGCAACCATATCTTCCAATGAATTTTAATATTTTGATGCTAACTTTGCATTTATAATACTCATTGTTTTTTGCCTATTTTTTTTTATAACACCTTGCTTTTATTTCATGGCGTCACTGTCTTGTCTTATTTTTCAAAGAATCTAAATTGTATTAGGTTGGTGCAAAAGTAATTGCTGTTTCAAAGGTTAAAAATAATTGCAAAAACCACAATTACTTTTGCACCAATTTAAGAACTTGTTCATTTTTCTTGTAGAAATTGTTTTTTGTTCCCTTTATTGCCTCAGTTTCTTGGATATTGTCTCTCTCTCTCTCTCTCTTTTTTCCCCTTTGTCTTTCATTAGTGTTCTTCTTCAGTGATAGATATTTGGCTTCTTGTTAGTAAGAGTTAATAGTAGTAACACATAGACTAGGTAATCTTTTTGTATGTTTGTCACCTACTGATCTTAAATTAGTGGTTGGTATATGGTATTGAACTAGATACTTATTTAGAGAATTGAATAATGTCATTATTAGTTTGTCCTTTCTTCTGAGTCATCAACTTCCCAAGAGAAGCCTTCCAATAGTCTACGTTCATGGTTATAACCTGGCTACTAAGTTTCTGGAAAATGTACGTTGAAGAAACTTGGGATATCCTTCCAGACAGGAACCAGGATTTGGGTTAATCCTTCCATTTTCAGCAGACAGCCTCTCAATCCATTTTATTGGGTATTCATAGTTTACATCCTACAAGTTCAAGCATTGAGTTTATTCCAATCTTATCTTGTGGTTAGGGAGTATGAATTTTTTTGGCTGAGTAGAATATGATAAAACAATTATTTAAATATATATATATATATATATGTATATATATATATATATATATATATATACACATACATATATTTTTTTCCATGCTATTTTCTTTATTGGGTTTCTACCTTTTCCTGCTTTCATTATTGCTTTTATAAGGCTTTGGAAAGATATCCAGATACATGCATGTATCCATTTCACTAAGCTTAACCAGAATATCCTTATTTTGATATGTAAATATATTTGAATTGCCCCAGCTTAGCTAGAAGCATGAGTGTTGCACATTTTGAATGATAAGAGAAAGCTGTGTTACAACAAACCTTGACAATCTTGGGTGTTAAGGCTTATCCCAATTTTCCACGTCTTTCCTCCATACTTTATTGCAATTTGGGGGAAAGCCTTTTAAAGAATGTCACAAACCTCTGCCTAAAAGAAGTTGCATAGAATAAGAGAAATACATCTTTCTATGGCAGTACCAGATAATGAAGTTTTAGGAGAAAATGTTGTTTAAAAAGTTTGCAGATTGCCTTCGTTAGTGTTAGGAATATAGAAAGTAATATCGCATTATGGAATCCACATGGAGTGATGCAGTCTTCTTCAAAATTATGTGTGTTTCTCAAAATATTAATAAAAAGCAGGACTACGAAAGATAGAAACAGGAAGAAACTGTGCTCAAGGGTTGGAAAAAAATCAATACAAGGACAGAGAGAGACCATATAATCTGGTGAATATAATATTGAACTAGCAAAGTTACTCCTTAGCAATAATAAAAACCAAACAAAAAACACAAATGCTACTTAAACAGAAGCTGGTTGGTGGCTTGGAAAATGAAAACTACGGCTCCAGCTGAACATTTTAACAATTGCGTTGGATGTTAAATATATGTCTTCAAATTATTTTCCAAACAGGTTATGTTTGAGTAGATTGCATATTCAGGCCAAATAAAGCTGAAGTTATAGGTCTGTGGACAAAAACTTGATTAAAATAATCAAAAGTTTTCCTGGATTTTTATAAAACAACAGATTTCCATCTTGGGGGACATGGTGCTGGACTTCCCTATTCATATGCAGGAAAAGTCGCATAATTGTCAGATTAAAGAGTAATGAAATGAGAATGTCACTTGAAGAGAAGCAGCCCAGCCCACAGAATGAGAGAGATACTTGCGCTTCAATTCATGATATCCCAAATTAATTAAATGCAGATGTGCCTCAAGAGTAAAATAAAATGCTGGGTATCTTCAAGAGGCACTTCAGGGCCTCACTGTACTATTCACTACATCGCTGTTGGTGATAATAGACGACTTAGAAATTGCTCTTTGTGATGATTCGTGTATTAAAAATCAACTGGAATCCTATGCTTTCCTATCACGACTACATTGGGTTTGCGTGTTCCTTTTGTTTCCCTCTCTTTCCTCAGGAGAGAATTTAGCAATAGTTTCAAGGTATTGGGAGGAGCCAAGAATCATCAGGGCTGACCAGACAGACCTGTTGTAGGAACAAATTCGATCTATTTTAACAACTCCTGAGAATTTTTGAAAAATTTTCAGCAACATCATCTCAAGAATGGGATTATGGAATTCTTATGTGTAAGAAACGTGGTTATTGGAGAAATTACTTAAAAAGTAAAAGGTGTCTGACCATATTTACACTCTGTTTTTTAAATTGTTTCACACTACTTACATGCAAACAAGCAAGATTCTGGATTCACTAAGTCACACATAAGAATAGAAAATGGTTTCTCACCAAAGGAGATTACTTTTTGGACCCTGCTGAAATACATAATGAAAAATAAAGAAATGTATTTTTTCCTATAGAAGCAGAATCTGATGCTCGTGTTATTTATAATAATCTCAAGCAAATAAAATGGAGGTTACCTGGAAAATGTCAGTGAATAGCAATAAATACGCTCTTCTTGTCGGGTATTGTGCCGTACCTTCAATATCCCAATTTCCACTTTAGGAAAATAAGGCTCAAATGGTCTCATGGTTTGTCTGTGGTTATACACTAGAAAGTGTCGGATCTTTAACCTGAACTTGAGCTGACTGATTCCAAAACACATCAACTTTAAATACATGTAGACATTGGCAAACTTTACTATAAAGGGCCAAACAGTAAATCTCTTAGCATTTGCTGGCCATATGAAGTATGTCAGATGCCCTCTGCAGTGACAAATCAGCTGTGGACAACATGCAAAGGAATGAACTTATTCCTTTAATATCCGATGTACAAAAGGTGATGGTTGGGGGAAGGAGAGCTTTGATCCACCTGATGGCCATCGTTTGCCAACTTCTGTTAGACAATATCATTATTCTTTTTCTGGTTCTAATTCAGATCTGTCAGGATAAGATATCCTCATCCTGTCTCTACATAGAAAAGTGAAATTTAAAAGGTATTATCTGGTGACATTAAGATATACAGAAAAACAAACTCAGCAATTTGTGACAAAAGAAAATGGACTTTGGTATTTAAAACAAATAAATAAGCGAAGGCCCCAACTTTGGTTCAATCCTAGCTCTGTAGTTTCTTCATGTTACTTAAGTTCTCTAAGCCTCAAATTCCTTTCAAATTGGAGGTTATCTAATTCACTTTGGAGGATTGTTGTGAATATTAAATCATTCTTTAAAATACAGTGTCCTTGTTAGTCATTCAATAAGTATGATACATTGATCTACCTAATGGGTTAATATTATATTATCACTGTATTTTTTCAAATATAAATTCCAATTATCAATATAGGTAGTAATTTTTCATATTAAAAGTTTTGTCATATTTCAGTCAATATTAAATTTTCTTTTCCACCTAGAATAAGTGATTAAAAATGTATTTCAGGTGTTACATATTAGTTGTATTGTACAGAAATGTCAGTGATAAATAGTGGAATTGTAAATGGGCATATAGAATGCAAGTTTTGACTCAGATTAAAATAACAGTATTCAGAAATCAAATTATAAGATTTCACAATCATATTGTTTTTATCACATATGAATAATAACACTCTTTACATAGTTATTATTTCTACTATAGATGCAATATAAATACATCATGGACCATTCGCAAAATTTCAAAAATTATAAAGAAAATAATTCTATAAAGACTACATCGAGAAATAACATTAGTTTAATTTTTTTATAAATTTATTTTCAAAATTCCCATATATGCATGTATATGTATGTGTATTTACATGTGTGCATATGTGTTTGCGTGAGATGTATAAACATGTGTGTGTTGTATATATAGCCAAGCATATACTTATAGATCCATTTTAAAATATATTTGATATTTTTAATACAGATTGTTAAAAGTGATAATATTTTTCTTCTAACCTCATTAGTTAATGAGATACTTTGACATCTAAGTTTCATGTAAACTAACAAAAAATGAAAGACAGTAGGTGATATTCTCCCTCAGAGATGAAGGCTGCAGAATAATTAAACTCAGAGAGAAGTAAGAAAGAGCTTCAAAACGAAGTGAACAAACACCAGCTGTATATGTTAAAGGTTCTCGCCCTGGGGGCCCTGAAGAGAGCTGGGACTTCCCTAAGGAGGAAATGCAAAGGCACAGGATTTCCCTGCCGCTGGAAATGTTTTGCCTCAGTTGGGAATGAGATTAATGATTTTGTGAAATCAAAGACTGCAAGAAATTCCAGCTGGGACTGACTCAGCTGATTAACCAGCATAGCCTAAGAAATGGCATGTAGTAGAATTATGATTGCTTGCCTTCACAGACATAAAAATTAACAGGAATAAGTATTCAAGCCCACATACTGATGAGGGGTTAGAGGCAAAAAAAAAAAAAGAGTGTCATGTATGAATCAAATTTAAAAAATATTAAACTTTCTCTTGTAAGACTGTGGGTGTGTGCATTTGTGCATGAGAGAAAGAGGGCATGGACTTGTGTATGTTTGAGTGTTACTTGTGGTCTTGTGTTCATGGCAGTCAAATTATGTTCAATTATTTTCCATTTTCTAATGGAGTTTCCCTCATTTTGTCCTAACCGATGACTGAACATTAAAATACAGAGAAAAAAATTTCAGAAAAATCTATCACCCAAGGACCATATATTAGTTGGATGGTTCAAAATGATATCACTTCTAATACAAGCAAATTAGAATTACAGAAAAAAAAAAAACTATTTAGGAAATTCTTTATTCAATGAGTAGAATACATACTATTTGACATGCTGCATGACCTTTAATAGCGATTTCTATTCTGCAAGGACAGCGTTGGCAGAACACTTATAATGTATTCATTCTCTTTACTAGGGCAGTTGGGAAAGAAGGAGTAACTTAGTCAAGTTCTCTTATTTATATCCTTTTGGTAAAAACACACATGACCTTTCCTATTAGAAGGGTGATGGAGAATCTTTATCAGTGACATGTTTTTAACAGTGTGTGTGCACATTTACAGATATAGCAAGTTGAAAAATGTTCACTAAACTCTGTCATTAATGACATACATACAAAATGAAGAGATTCTATAAAATGACTGATTCTGTATCATATATCATTCTGCATTGCTCAAAACCATACATGTTTATTCCTAATGTGAGAGGAGGATATTGTGGGGAACTGCATTAGATAGTCTCAGGTCACATCAAGGGGAAAAATATCTCCGTCTGTGCCTGTAATATTTAAATCATTAGTAAATTCCGTTACTGAATACAATTTCCAGTGCGTCCAATTTGATAATTGAACGTTTATTGTTATCAGAAATTGGCACTGTGAACATGATTGTCTTTTCAAACCATGCATCCTAAATGTTAGGGAGCTTTTGGACAAGGACTTAGAGAGGACGGAGAACTGTGCTGTGGAAGTGACTTTAGGTGGGTCCCCTACCCATGCCTGGTGCAAAGAGTACAAGGAAAGGAGTCTTAACAGAGGAATTGGGGGACAACTGAGTTCAACTCTGAGAACTGGCTCTGTGGATAGACAAAGTGTGAAGCTCACCACAGATTCCTTCCCCTCTCTGTCACTGGCAGCCCAGGTAAAAACTTGAAACTAGGTCTCTAAAGATGAAGTGGGGCTAACGAGAAATTAAAGAAGTAAGACATGTTGTCTGGTTCATGATATCATGATAGAAGAATGAATCCTCATGCTTCCTTAGCCACCTTGGAAGATGATATATTTAATCACAAAATAGGTCAATTAAAACCATCAATTACCTGAAAGACTGTGCGCCCAAGGGCCCTGGCTAGTTAACTAAAATAAAGTAAAATGAAATAAAAACATACAAAAAAACCCCCACAAAGTATTCCGTTAAATAGCTTGAACACATTGCAGAGAAACACCAATAGAAGCTTATTGATAATTTTATACCAAGCGTTGATCAGTGTAAACCTCATAAGTCAAATCTGAACCAGGAAATTCACACGTAAATATTTGTAAAAACAACAACAACAAAAACCATAGGTACAGGATGCTCTTATCCTACAGATGTCTTCAACTGAGGGGAAATGCAAAGTCCATGTTTATCATGATTAACAAATTGACATTGAACATTAGGTTGAACCTCAGTTTGCTTGCAGGGCCTCAGTACTTTCCCAGAAGAGGAAAGTGGAGGAAGTTCTCTGGTAAGGTCAAGTGCAGATTCAGGATACCAAGGGCTAAAGCCCTAAGTGAGAGACTGGAAATGTCCCGTGAGCAGAAGTCATGAACAGCCATAAAACTTAATAACATCAGCTCTAATTTTGAAAATAAATCTATGGACAATAGGAAGGTGTTATTTTGAGTTTTGTTTTGTTTTGAGTTTCGCTTTTTTTTTTTTTTTTTTTTTTTTTGGTGATTTTTAGGTAATTATTGTGAATAGTTTTTCAGTTTTATCTTATTTTTTTCTTTTAAAGGAATTCATAGCTGTTACATTTTTTCCCCATCTCTTGGATATTAGGTCTAGAGACAGGATAGATATTCAATTGACTGACATAGGATGCAAATATCATTTGTAAATTGTTCTTTTGAAATTGTAATTAAAATTCTTTGGGAATGATTTTGTAATAGGCTTAATACCAGAGGGTCATTTGTTTTTCCAGCAGCCTACATTAAATTTGAAGTTAATCATGATGGCTATACCGACTAATTTATTTTAAGAAAGAGATTCGTAGACACTAATTATCTTGAAATTCAATTTGTACACCGTAGAGTGAACATCTTGAGTATACTTTTTTTGACCGGAACTTTTATACGGTCCGTGGGAATACATTAATAGAAAACATTGACCGAACATAATTTTAATCACACCATTCTAAAAGGGAGGTCTGTTTTAAGACAATATCTTACTATACGCCCCTTTTGGACCATCTACTTGATGGGCTGGAAGAGCTGTATCACACCTCAGTGTAAACACTGTGTGTCACGTTAGTGAAAAGAGACGACAGATTGTGTGAACACATATTGTGGTAGCCACATTCACTTCAGGGTTACATATTTTATGATACACATTGGAGGTTTTATTCCACTTTAAAATACATGTCAAAAGCAATATTCCAATCAGAAAAGGGAAAGTGATGGAACAGGAACTTTTATGACTTAAAGTCCTTTTGTCTTTGCCTTTTGCTGGTTTGGTACCTTTACGCATCAGGGACTAGCCTCTTTCATCCCTCCACAGTCAGTGATCAGAGATGATTCCTCCAAGTCAAGCTGGCCAAGTAAAACTAGTCAAAGCTTTTCCGTCTGGTGCTGCCTTTCTCCTTTAAGTAGTCATCAATTAGAACTCCGTCTCCTATCTGTTCTGTATCATGTGGAGGAGGTGCTGAGGCAAAGTGAGGGGCTTATGCAGCTACAATCAGTTATTTTGAAAACAGTTCTTCCCACTCTCTCCTGTTGTCTGAAGATCCCCCCCCCTTTTTTTTCCTGGGTTATCTAATTAATGCTTTTCCTCCCACCTGCATTCGTGACAGTCTGACACTAAAACTACAGATTTGCTGCCTTGTCAAACTACTTCGGCTCACAATTGGTACAATGTACTTTTCTTTATAATTTACAATCATCTTCCTAATTTCCTAAGGAAAAGATGAATTTATAATCCTGTCTTCCAATATTCCGTAAATAAATAGGCATAGATAAGTGTTATTTTGTCTTTAATATTGAGTATAGTCATGGAACATTTTGTTGTGTTTTGTATGTGAAAAATCATTTCAATGTTTAAAGGTGTACAGATTTGTATCTGTAAATGGTCTTGGGATAGAAGACATTTTGAGGGAGGAGAAAATAATTGATATTTGTAATGATGTGTCTAGTGGCCACCTATTAACAGGTAACAGTGCCTGGGGAAAATCAGAATTGTTTGTTTGTTTATTTATTTATTTATTTATTTATTTATTTATTTATTTATTTAATAAAACCATGGTTAAAACTTGTGTTTCAGGAAAACCCTAATTCATCAAAGGAAAAATAGCTGCAATAAATTGCTATCGTCGTTTTCAAGAGGACAATTTGGAACGTGTGTGTATTAGTTTGCTGGGGTTGACATAACAAAATGCAAAAGACTGGGTATTTTAAATGCCAGAAATGTATTTTCTCACAGTTCTGGAGGCTGGAAGTCCAAGATCAAGGTTCTGACAGGGAAGGTTTCCTCGGAGGACTCTCTCCTGGCCAGCAGGTGGCCACCTTCTCACTGTCTTTTCCCATGACCTTCCCTGTCTCCTCAGTTGTCATGTCCTAATCTCTCTTCTCACAAGCACCCCAGTGAGAAGGGATTAGGGACTACCCCAAGGAATTTGTTTTAACTTAATCCTCTTAAAAGGCCCAATCTCCGTACAGTTATGTTCTGAGCTACAGGAGGTTAGGGCTTCAATATATGAATTTGGGGGAGACATAGTTTAGCCCATAACAAATGTGGGAGCCTATGATCACTTCAAAGAATGTATTCTTCTTTAATTATGCCTTTTTCTTCCTGTTGCAGGTTGAAAAACACTGTCGTAATATTACTGTTTCTTAAACTGCTGTGTATGTGAGTGTGTGTGTGTGTGTGTGTGTGTGTGTGTGTGTTTTCAGTTATTTTCTATTGGGCCCTTATGATGAGCAACAGAGAATTTAGTTAACGTTCTTTTCACAGTAGTTTCTGTCTTTTTTCACCTTGTGATTTAAAATACAGCCTTTTCCAAATGTATGGTGACAGGAGAAGACTGGGCTTTGGGTGGTGAGCACTGCGTGATATACAGATGATGAGGTACAGAATTGTACACTTGAAACTTATAAAATGTACTAACCTATGTCACCACAAAAATTTTTAATTTAACAAAAATGCTGCCTTTTTACATTTAGTGAATAACTCTTAGCATATTCTATTTTTCACAGATATTCTACGCATCATCCCCACTATTTCTTGACAGTTGTTCGGTACCTAGATTGTCAGAGTATATCGCCATAAAGTACTATTTTTTCCTTAAAAACCTTCATTTGGCCTTCGTTCTCTAGGTAACTATGTTTAATTTTCACAAACAACCCTAAAGTTAATGTTTCTCTACTCATTCTTGTTTGATATTTAATCTCTAGGATTTCCTCAGGAAGGAACATACAAAGATTTGTTGAATTATTGCATTATCACGATAGTTTGTCTGTGGCCTTTATACATGAAAATAACTTCTACAACACATAACACATTTTCTCTCCCTGAATGTCTTTAAAATATTGCTTCATTACTTAGTCTTCTAACACTAAGTCTTTTTGTCAAAAGTCTGATGATGGTCTGATTTTCAATTCTTTTGAAGTGAATTAATTGTTCTGTCTAAAAACCTCAGGATTCATGATTTTTCCCTTAAAGTCCAGAAAATTTACAAAAGATATGTATTGATATTATTTGGTTTGGGTCATTTTTCCCCATGTATACCATCTGATCCTGTCAGCCAGTAGTTTCATGTTTTTTTGTTTGTTTTTCTTGCTGAATGTTTTATGAAATTACAGTGTTTATAAATTGTCCTCCATTCTTTTGAACATTTTATCTTACATATATTGTTTCTTCCTTGCTCATGTTCTGCATCTGTCATAAATAAATATAAAGGATTAGCACTACCTAAACCCGATGAACTCCTCTAAATAAGGAACAGAATTTTCCTTCAGGAATAGGAATGTGCAAAAATATTTCTAAAAAAAATTTAGCTGAAAAAACTGTCCCTGTTTCAGCGGCTGTTCCCAAGTTGCTCGGCTGTATTTGACAGAGAGTGGTATTGGTGTTTGGGGGTTCTCCTAGTTTTAGTGCCATTCTTTTTCTATCATTCTTTGGTCGTAAACCAGAAAGTTTCCTCACAAATTTACCATATCTAGGAAAGTTATTACATGTACATGTATGTAGGGGTCAGCATTGCAAAAGTCAGATTTAAAGTTGTTTTTCTATCATGGGAATTCTGACTTACAAAATGAAACCAAGGATTTATGGTTTATAGCAATAGTTCTGTGCACAAAACTATACTCCCAGTAGTATTATCTCATGGGCTTGAAAACAGAGATGGTCTCCCCAGAATGTTAAGCTACTCTAAAGTGTGTAGACTACTGAAGTTGCCTAATTATCTCTAGGACCCATTGCTGATGAGTTCCATATTATGTGTGGATTCTTAGGTGCGAAAGTGAGCTTTGGTGCTAGCCAGGCGCCAGGAAATGTCAAAGATGAGGTGAGTCTACAGAGCATTTGAAAGGTTTATTTTTCTGAATCTACATCCTAATTTCAGAGACTTTGGACCTTAATAAAAGAGTTCTAAATGATACCCTAAGCTTTGAAAAACATGAATTAGCCACAGCCTTGGGTATATTATTAACCAAATTAAAACTACTTTATAATAATTATAACGGAAGACTTACTGAAAAACATTAGAATACTTAGCTTATTCAGAAGTGTGGATTTTCTTATTTTTCTGGTTTTCTTTTTCGTTCTTATTGATTCAAGTGTCAGATAAAACACAAGCTGTTAATGGGCTCTCCTGGGAGGAACCTCTGTTACACAGGGAGAATAAGCAGGAAAAACCTTTTTACTATTTCTTACTAAGAGCACACTGTGTAGTCTTAGCACAGTTTTCATCCTAAGTGTTGTTTCATCTTTGCTCTTTATAATCTTAAGATTATAAAAATCTTAAGCTTAATAAATTTAATATGCCCTTATTTGTGTTTATACAAGTACACTTGCAAATTCATAGATTGTATCATGTAATATTTTCATCTTCAACATTAAAACTTAATTATTCTTATTAGAATATTATAAGCACTTCACACATCGCATTGGATTTGCTATCTGCTATCTTAAATGTTGTTTTACTAAATGCTAATGAACTTTTTATAGACAAGAATGTACAAATAGAAAACAATATTTGGTGACCCGATGATTTTGCATACTTTGTTTTTATTAAATTCAATCTACTTAGAAATTATCTAGTTAACCAAAACTTCTCATTAATTTAACCAATATTAAATTAGCCAATAAAAGGTCTTAGAAATGCTATTTAGTTGACATTACAGAGCATCATAAATTTTGATATTAGAATTTCATCACATAAATAACATTCAAAAATTTACTCAGAAAGTTTAAATTTGGGACTTAGTAAAAATGATTTGTATCATTACTGTAGTCCAAAAGAACCTATCGTTTATTGTAATACAATGTTGTTGAACACGTAAGTTTATAATATTATAATCTTTAATATTTTGGGGAAAAGAAAAGGATAGCTTACCTGATCCATAAACCCAGCACATGGACTTTTTCTTTATTTTCCAAAAGATAAACCAGGGTTCAGAAGTGTTAAGTGACTTGCTGGATGGAGGTGATTCCAATAACAGGTGCCAGAGTTGGGATTCAAACCCCCGCGAACTGCCTCCAGACGGGGTTTCTTGCACTGCTCTGCAGTCTCCCTACCATGCCCATCCTCTCGTCTGTCACTCTGTATGACAGCTGGGAGAGCTTCGACACAAAGCAGAGTGTCACCTGTTCAACCTCAGTTGGGGGAGGGCAGGAGAGGGAGGAGAGGTACACAGTGAGCAGCTCATAGTTTCCGCTACTCTGAACGTATTCAGGAGTGTCCACGCAAGTACTCTGAGTATTGATTTGGGGGCTACAACTAACTTTTAACAAGTAGGTATATTCAAAAACAGAAAGTCTGTGAATAATGAGGATGAATAATAGGTAGCTAGATAGATAAGTAGATAGACAGACAGACAGACAGACAGACAGACAGATAGATAGATAGAGAGGCAGACATAGATATTAGACAATATCATGTTTTCAAACCTATTATGTCATTTTGTGTGTATGTTAAATCCATTACGACAGTGTATTTCCACAGCCTTCAAAACACTCTGTATCCTACTGTCATTATATATTCTACTTCCGTGCTTAACTGATATATTTCTTCCCTTTGCCTTAATTATTGTCTCATTGTTTGTGGATCACATTGAGTTAGAGGAGGTACAGGTAAGTGGGTAGGTGGTGGTGGTAGCCACAGGTAAGGACAGCTACTCCCAGCAATTGTTGCACGTGGTTGACATGCATTAAATAACTCTACACAACAGCCCATGAGGCAGTGCCCTTTCCATCTCCATTTTGCAGATGAAGACACCATGGCACAGAAAGTTAAACACATTTTTCATGATGTACAGTTAGTAAATGACAAGAGTGGGGTACAAAGCTAGGCAGTCAGGTGCCAAAGCATATGCTTTTAATTGTTGCATGAAGATACCACACAAGCAGTGAAGTGTGTTTGAACCCGGCCAGTAACCATCACTGTAGCAGGATTCTGACCAGCCTTGTGACCTTGGAGAAGTCATTTGCCCTCTCTAGACCTTAGTTTTCTCATGTAAACTATTAATGACAGATATGGTCTGGGTGAACTTTAACGTCGCTTCTAACTATATTATTTTATGCACTTATGTCCCCACTACTGTGTCATCATCCATTCCTCAATTTGGACCTAACCAAAACATACCTTGAGTATTTGGAGTCATGTCAAAAAAGATCTGAATAATTGAATGTTGAAGGATGCAGAAAACTATTATTGCTACTTGTAATTCCTAACAAACTAACAAATTTGCCAAGAGGCACAAATTACAAAGGACAATACAAGTTGCAACCAGATGAAAGGAGACTGGCATGAAAATTGAAAGAGTGTAGCTTTTTCTTTAGAGATGGGGGGGCTGCTTTTTTATTTCCCTCTTTCATCTTCTCCACCTCCTTCTCTTCTTCTCCTTCTTCTTCCCTTTGCCTTTTTTCCCCACTACAGAAATACTAAAGAAAGTTATAAGGATATATCTAGAACTAAGAGAAGACAGGGTAATAAGTCTGCCTGTGATGTAGGCAAATTCAGAAGTAGGTGAGCTCAGGATAAAAACCAACCCAACAGATTCATATTTAAGGCAGGGGAAAATCTACCCCAAGCCATAGTTGTTGCCTTTTACATCCTTGATGGTTACATGTAACAAAGTTAAGTTTTTGACACATTTAATTTTTAATTTAAATCAAAGATTTATCTGTTCAATTATACATTTAAAATTACCTATTATTTTCCCAAATTTGTTAATAATATTTAAACTTAATAATGCTTTTTAGCTTCCTAGAAATAAAGTACATTTTTAAAGAAGGTTTTTTAAAAATAAAGTCTCCTTAAAATAAACATCTGGACATAAATTTGCTTCTTTTAATAGTGTAACATTATAACAACTATGTGCATTGGGCATTCTGGTTTACTTAACATTTCTACATAGGGGAACTATTTTGATCCAGCATGTTTTATATAACTTATGTTTAACTTATTTGATATTTTCAAAGAAAATACATCAATACAAGTTTAGAATGTTTCCTTCCTCATAGTTAAATGAATTAAAAGTTAATAAATTTAAGTGCTTAATGTTGTTAAGTCCTAAATTAGTATTAATTTTATTTAAACATTAATAATTTTGAGTGTTTCATACATTACTCCAATCTTTTCTTTCTATTGTTTATTTATTCTTTGATATCTATTTCACAACCAATATGCAATGATAAGAAAATGGATTTTTATCTAAATGAACACTCCATTATGTTGGTTTTCATAATGAGTTTAAGCATTTTAATCACACAATCACTAATATAGCTTATCAGTTCTGTCTTCCATTTAGTTTCTGAAATCAACATATGAGAAGAAATAAACAAGCATTGAGTATTAGGAATTTTCATTCAACAGCTATATATAATGACTAAAAGGTACTTTCAGGGTTTTAAAGCTATTTGTCAACCACTAAAATGTCCCTGAGCTGTTAATTATTGAAGACAGTTATTTCACTAGCAAAAAAAAAAAAGTACCTCATTAAAATGACAGGAGATGGATGTTCTCATTAGACATTTCCTTGTTTTGAGCACGACCAGCCAGCTTTGTCTCCTTTGTCAGACATGTTAAAGGCAAGAAGAAATTCTGCTCAATGGGTACTCTCTGTGTTATTTTATTTAGAATTTGTGACATGTGAGCAATTAAAACTTTATATTGTCGTAAGAAAGAATGTTTAGTTGAAAATTTACATGTCTACACAAGAAAATGGCAAATTATATTATCTAAGGCTTTTAAAAAATATTGCTTACATATGACAGTTTGCTGTCAGCATTGTCAACAAAATTGGTAGAATTTTCTTTGTCCTCTTCTCTTGCCTTCTTAATTCTCTTATCTGAAGGTTTTGGGGGAAAGTTTTACTATTACCATTGTCTTCTTCTACAGTCTTCGAGTTTCTCAAGGAAATGGGATTCCTTTTGGGAGTCTGATAATATAAATGCTGGATCTATTGCTATTTCTCACAAATCTCTAAGTCTTTGCCTTTTTTTTTTTTTTTACTCTATTTTCTTTTTGTTCAGATTGGGTAAATTCTATTGATCTATCTTCAAATTTAGTGTTTCTATCCTGTCATCTCTACTCTACTATTGAGCTCATCAGCAAGTCTTTTATTCCTGTTGTTATATTTTTGAATTCCACAATTTCCATTGTTTTTTTTAAGATTTTTATTAAACATATAGCTAACATACAATATTATATTAGTTTCAGATGTATACCAGAATTATTCAACATTTATAGACCTAAAGAAGTGATCACCATTAGTCCAGCAACCATTTGATACTGTACCCCACTGTCACAATATCATGACCATATTCCCCATGCTGTACATTACATCCCCGTGACTTATTTGTTTTATGCCTGGAAATGTGGACCTTTTATTCCCCTTCATCTCTTTCCCCCACTTAAAAAAAATCAATTACAGTTGACATTCAATATTATTTTATATTGGTGTACAGCATAATGGTTAGACATTTACATAATTTAAGAAGTGATCCCCCTGACTACTCTAGTACTCACCTGGCACTATACATAGATATTACCATATTACTGACTATATTCCCTATGCTTCACTTTACATCTCCATGACTATTTTGTAACTACCAATTTGTACTTCTTAATTCCTTCACCGTTTTCACCCTGTTCCCCAACCCCCTCCCATCTATCACCCCGATAAATCCAGTACCCATCTGACACCATACATAGTTATTACAATATTATTGACTATATTCCTTATGCTATATCCTACATCCCCATGACTACTTTGTAACAATCGATTTTACTTCTTAATCGTTCCAATTTTTCACTCACCCCCTCAAATGCCCTCCCATCTGGCAACCATCAAAATGTTCTCTGTGTCTACGAACGTGCTTCTGTTCTGCTTGTTGGTTCATTTTGTTCTTTAGATTCCACATATAAGTGAAATCACATTGCATCTGTCTTTCCCTGTCTGACATACTCCACTCAGCACAATACCCTCAGGTTCATCCATGCCACTGCAGATGGCAAGATCCCATTCCCTTCCATGGCTGAGCAATATTCCATTGTGTATATGTACCACCTCCTCTTTATCCATTGGTCCATTGATGGACACCCAGGCTGCCTCTTGGCTATTGTAAACAATGCTCAATAAACATATGGACGTTATATCTCTCAGTGTTGCCAGTGGCCTTATGTAATAGGTGCCCTGTGGGCCCAGTGGCACAGTCTCCCTGGTCACCTCAACTGGGTGTTCCAGGAGTGTCCTTTGTATATGTTTTGTGTGCCCTATGGTTATAGTTGAGCTGTGATTGTTATTGGCATGTTAGTGGGTGCTTTTAACCCTTAAGCTGATTGGCTGTGGGTTTTGGCCTCATCCACAGCTTGCAGGGTACTGTGTGTGGGTGTCTTACCCAACTGAGTGGCATTCACCCCAGTGGGCTCTGGTGCCTGTAGAGACTGCCCTTTGTGTATGTGGCTTGTAGGGCTGATTGGGCAGTGCTCTGCTCTGGTCTGAAGTCAACATCCAAGTATGTTGTTTCTGGGGCCTCCTGGAAGGGGCTCTGGTGCAGGTTCAGGTCAGTCACTGCCTATGACTGGCTGGGGACTAACTGGTAAGAGCTACGAAGCAATTCATGGTTGTTTGCTGCCTGTGCTAAACTTGGAGGCACGTGAGAGAAGCCACGCTGGGAAGCAAGAACAGCTGCCACCATTTCCAGGCCTGCAAAAGCCAAGATGTCTGGGAGGCCTGCTGCCACCTGCCAGCTCCCTTAAGCTTCAAGCGCTGATAAAGCCTAGTGTATTATGCAAGCTGGGTGAGGCGAGGTCTCAGGGAGTCACTAGAGTGGGAAGAGTTGTGGTCACCAGGCTGATGTAAACTCTGATTTGGTGCCAGTACTGAGTCTGGAGCTACTCAGCAAAAGTCTCAGAGCACACCGGGGCCTGTGGACTCTGACAATTTTCCATGAAAGAGTGCAATTTGGGTGGGGCTGGCTGCTTGCAAAGAAAGTTCACCCTCCACCCCAGTATTAGGAGAGTTGGGTAGAGCAGGTTCCCAGTGAGTCAGCAGGGCAGAGCTGCAGAGCTCATCAGGCCAATCAGATTCAGATTTGGCCTGTAGGGGAGGGCTCAACACATTAAAGATGGAGCCCGCCTGCCAGCTGCACAGTAGGAGGGTCCTCACATAGGGAAAATGGCGTCTGTCCTCCAGCCCTTGCTCTACAGGCCACACAATTCAGTGTCTCCCTGTGTGTTTCTGACCCCAACCTGAGACACCATCTCTCCGTTGGAGCCCAAGGTAAGTGCCTGTGAGCGAATGAGCCTGTGTGCGGGCCGTTTAAGTCGGGGGCTGGTTGTGGGGACAGAGTCCCAGAGAGCAGTTTCCAGGCTCTCGGCCTCATGTGGAAAGGTGCTGGATCAGTGGGTGGATGGCCATTAGCTGTGACTAGTTGTAACCAGTTAGCCATTGGCCACTGACATAACTGCCATGGCTGAGCTAGCAAGCGTGGATTGCAGTTAGCAAGGGGTTGATTTGTTGGCAGAGAAGCAGATTGTGGATTGTGGCTAGCAAGTGGGGTTAGTGAGCATGGATGGCAGATTGCGGATCGTGTGGATCCTACTTCGTGTGTCTCGCCCAGCTGCCTGCGAGACTGGGGTGCAGGAAGATCCCCTGTTGGGGTACTGGCGGATGTTTGCTTTTGTGTCTTGACCAGCCAACAGCGAGAATATAGTGGTATAACTCCCCTCCCCTATGTATGGTTCCTTTGGTGTTCGTTTTTGGTCTCACCATATCCTGCATTCTTATGCGGGGAGTGGGAGATGGGACCCTGCATGACACTGGTTTTCCTGCAGCCTTCTGTCCCACCCAGATAGTCAGAATACTCGATGTTTTCACAGCCAGATGTTGTGGGGGCTCTTCCTGGTACCAGTTCTCCAGACTGGGGGGCTTGGTGTGTGGCTGGGGATCCTTACTTCTCTGGGAGGAATCTCTGTGGCCGAGATAGCTCTCCCAATTTCCATCTGCCACATGGACATTTGGGGATGGCCCGTTTCATGTCTCTGCACCTCCTACCAGTCTGGATGTGGCTTCTTTTTACCCTTAGTTGTAAAACTTCTATTTAGCTAGACTTCAGATGGTCCACCATAGTTGATTATTGTATAATTTAGTTGTAATTTTGATGTGTTCATGGCATGAGACAAGCACAGTGTTTAGTCCTCCATCTTGTATCTCTCCATTATTTTTTTTCTTTCCTTTTTTTAAAATAACTTCTATTTCTTTGCTGAAAATTTTGATATTTTCATTTTGAACAGTTATTTTTATGACGCGTAGTTGCTTTAAAATCTTTTTCAGATAACTGAAATAACCAAGTCTTATGCCATAACTAGGTTGGCTATGATACACAGCGGTCTATGGTCTTTTTTTATATGATACATTAACAACAAAATTAAGTGTGGCATGGGAAGCTTTCTAAAATGGACCGTTTGACTCCTCCAGATTTACCTTCTCACTCTCTGCTCTGTATCATTCCTCATTTTACTCACAACTAAGGCCAGTTCGTTTCTTGGGTACTTTTTAACTTGTGCTATTTCCTGTTCCTTGAATAGCTCCCATTTTTCTTTATATAAATAACTCAGGCTTTAACACTCATCCCCAACTCGGTCTTATCTAGGAGCCTTTTATGTCCTTTGTCTTTGAACTCTATGTAACTGCAGTTCACCTCTAGTTCCCGGTGGACATCTTCTGGGTGGTTACATATTCAAATAGCCTGATCCCTTTGTTTGAAAGAGTCCACAATCTCCTTCGCAGTAACTCTTCCTCTTCTCATGCAAGATCTGTCCCTGCCAATTTATCTTAGAAACATCTTTTTGAGCCTCTAGCATTCATAGAATAATAAAAAGGAAATTCAAGGACTTAGAGCTGTGGTGATTTTTTTTCTATTAGGTATTATTATTTAAATGTAGCTTTGTGGTAAATTAGAAATTATTTCATCTGCTCTAAGAAATAAGAAAAGTTCAAATCTTTATCATTTTTGTTCTTCTATATAATGTTGAGTTTTTGAATCAATGCAAGGTTTTTATTTATTGATTATATACACATTTTCCACAATTTTATATTGTTTTATTGCAAGGGAACTTTAAATACAGGTTTAACACAAAATGACTTGACTATTTTACAATATAGAAGCAGTATAGAAAAGAAATTTGAGGAATTGGAAAAGCAATCATTATAGTTTCAAAAATAGTCAACGTTCATCTAAGGGTGTCCTAATGATTATGTTTTCTAATAAATGACTTTAAAATGGTATTCCCTTTAAAATATGAGACTGTGATTTACGTGAACTGCATTTTGCTAGGAAATCAAACATTCTAGTCATTATTCCTTTATTAATTTGCATGTTTTTTTTATGTTAACTGAAGAAAATTAGAAAGTAACCTTCTGATGGGAAAAGAGAATTATATATCTTCTCTCCTTATGAGACAACAGCTGTGAAAATGTTTTTCTCTTTCTCACGTCTACTTTTGTAAAGTATTGAGAGAACCTATTGACATTGGTGTGAAGAGTGGAAGGAGATTGAGGACTGACACTGACAGCTCCAAGCTGGCCCCAGGAGCATTGTGTTTCCCATGTACAAAACCTGTAGGATGAGAGTAGAGCTGGTGGGGCATGTTCGTTACAATCCTAGGAAAATATATTTTAAAAGAAATCATTTCTAAGTGGGCATAGAACTAGAAGGATTTTTAATTGTTAACAGTAACTCAAGCCTTATCGGAGTTAGGTCTGTATATTCTTTACAGTTCAATTTGGCTGATGTTTTCATTTATAACATTAGTGATGATTTAGGTTTATGCCAGAGAGAGACAATTTCATGATGGCAGGGTGTTGCCTTTCCAGCCTGCGTTATTTTATTTACTTTCTGTTTTACTTTTAAAGTTAAAAAAAAAAACTTCTGACAAATAGCTTGAGCTAACACTGAAACAGCTTGAGAGGAAAAACTTTCATTCCCTGTGCTCTGCTCCTCACCAGGCATCATGACAGTTCCCCTCAAAACAGTTGGGGCTTAGCCTTCTTTCTATCCAGGAATGAAGGTTTAACGTGACCACTGCTTGACTTTTTGCTCTTAAAAATATGTAAATAAAATCTTACTTGTAGAAACTATTCCAGCATAATTAATCCACATGATTTTTCTTTTGGGATCATTATTTTGTATGCACTAACAAATAGAATCTCTTTAATAAGGAAGCGGTATTTGAATCATTATTAGTGATGGGGAGGCAAGTACCTGTTTTCAAATTACTGCTTTAAGATAAAAAAAAATAGTAATATGGAATTTCTCTCAAAATATACAAAGCTGGTTGGTTAAGTGTTGATGGTTTTATTGTATTTTCTCAGTATATTTGTTTACCCTCTCATTTGCTTCCTTCAACGTGGAGTTTTGTTAAATTTCTGTAATCCAGTGTTTTAGCATCATTTACTTTTGAGGATGATTATGAAATTAAATGAACACTGGAGAGTTCTTTGGCAGTGAAAGCCATAAAGGTGTATGTAACTGTGAAGCTAATCTCTGCTCAGTGTCATATGTTGGCCAACTAGAGATATACGTAGCAAAGAAATAGGAATAAAAAGAGAAAATTTCATCATCATCGAGGAAAAATAATAATTTCTCTGACTCATTCCTTTTTAAATCTTCCTACTTTAAATCCCTTAAAGTCTTTACTGGGTGTACAATTTAAAACTAATAAATCCAGGTTGCCTATTTAGTCAAGTTTCAGGGAATAAGAGGGATTTTACTCCCCACGTCTGTATTATATTCCAGTGAGAATTCTTTGTTATCAGGAGGGCATCTACAGCTAGATTGAGGATATAGTGTGGATTAGGTAGACACATTTAAATTGAAGACTGGCAGGATTTTTGTTTCAAAGATGACTCGATTGTTTTGAATGGTAGGTTTAATCTATGCTAAAACTTGAGCTTCAAATCAATGATTTGATGAAAATGTAATCTGTTTATTTTAAATTATTTATATTGCATTGCTTGCACGCCTTTGTTCCATAGAACCCACAAAATTATTTTAAGTGAAACATGACACACTGACATAACATTTCTATTCTAAATATTTTAAATAATTTGTTTTCCAAGAATTTAATGCTCTATAGAAATTTTCTGCAATAGTTTGTATTAATCCATTCTATTGAGGTAAATAGAGTGATGAACTAGAGTATCAGTTCCTATTAATTCCTGTAATTTCATGTTCAATATAAATTTTTATCCAGATTTGTGAGCTGAAAATTACTCATATTTAAAAGTAGCATTATACAGAAATAATGACTACAAGAGTTTTCTGTGTTTTTGCCTCAGTCATTTATAAATAGCAAAGTTATAATCAACTAAATAATGGGAAAATTGGAAACTTGACAAAATATGTTTTTGCCACAAAGCTATTGAGTAGCGGCGATTGAATACATCTATGATGAATATTAAGAAAATAAAGTTTAAAAATATACTCAGAGGGCTGGTAAAGTATCTGAAGGTGAAACTTTTCCATGAGAGTGAATGTTATCTGTAGGCAAAATATTAAAGCAACTCAATTGAATTTGAACATGTAGCTAATGAATTTGAATAGGGTTTTCTAAGGAGTAGGTTTTAAGTTAAATGCAGAGATGCTTTGCCCTGATATCAGTGGAGTCAGTTAGCATGCATTAAATAAATAGTCATAAATAAAGCACTTACTCTTTTCAAGGCGTGCTCATGATGACAGAGCCTGATAGTTAATATATGACTATTGTGTGTAAGATGTAATGGTCTACTGAGAGAGAAAGGTGGGCATACAATGATTATCACATTAATTATAAAATTATTACTACATTAATAAGAGATAATGGGGAGCATGCTGAAAAGCATGCAAAGAGGAGCACAGGGCAGGGAGACATTGATTCAGGGGAGTAACAAAACACTCCGGAAATGAGGAGATTTGCCTGAGTCTCTTGTGCTTTGAACATCTCTGACTCCCCTTACTGTGGCCAGTTGGAGAAAACTCTGTTTTTAAAGAACATGCGGAATTAGATTAAGCCCACCTAGGTAATCCCTCTTTAATTAATTCAATGACAATTGATTAATAACTTTAATTACATCTGCACATGGCAGAGCCTTTAATCAGTGTGTGTGGTGTCTCCCTAAAGGGGTGGATAAAGGGAGGAAGTTTGGGCAAGCTGTTTGCAGACAATCTATCCCAGTTGCCTACAGAACTGGAAGAGAGCCACAGAACTTAGCTTCTTTATAAACCGTGGAAGGTGTTTCTATGTGGACTTTCAGGAACATGGCTGAGGTTGCACGCTCAGGAATCTTTGGGTGTTTAAACCCTTGCATCCATGTGCTTTACTAGGTCATTAGGACACTTACTATTTTCTGTTCACCAGGTCAGGTTAGCGTGTCATCAATATGATGGATAAGGGCGATATTTTCTAAAATGGGAATATATTATAATGGAGAGTAGTGGAGTCAACATTGCCTTGAGGCAAAAGAGGGAAGTTGTTGCCATCTTTACCATGAAGTGGCAAAATTGTATCAATCCTCTGGACTAATGAAAGAAAACCGTCACCAAAGCATTGCCGTATGCTCAGGCTGTTTTCTGCTCCCATGGAGATGCCAGATCTAGTCTGTCATCTGTCATGACCTATTTGTTTTCTGCAGAGAAAGGTAGGTAGACACGCTGTTCCTGGTATGTTTGGTCCCTCCCTGCCATTTGCACACACAGGTGAAAAATAGGAGATGACAAACCACTCAACCTGAAGAAGAGGACACTTAAGTCCCTGTGGAGTGAGCTTTGACCAATGAGAAGTAAAAGATGGAACGGAGCTCGGCCGATAAGTCCTGTCTCCTTTCTCCTTCCTATCACCTCTTCTGGGATGCAGTGTACCTGTCTGAGAACCAGTGACAAGACATCCGCTGAGGCAGGTAGACACATCTGCAGTATTTGTTCACATCTTGTGAAGCTAGTGGACACCGTAGCAACAAATCACCGTGTATTTCTTCCCTCGCTCCCTGCCTCATTTTTCTTTGTCCTCACTCTCACGGACCTAAATTTTCATCTCCCAAATAAAGCTTCCACAATTTATCTCTGCCTCAGGCTGCATTTTCTACGATCCTTGGTATATTGTCAAGTTAAAAAATATGAAAGCTGAGAACAGACCAAAGGTTGCCCGATAATTATGTCTATATGTGACACACATGGCATGTTTGGGGCTCAAAATGCCTTTCCATTTTGTCTTTCATAGGATTTGTTAAGAATTGACCATCTGTTTTGTGAGACACATTTTTCTTTATACCCCAAATGGGTTTTTGATACTCAACTTCTTAGGCCCATTTCTCCTACTCCTGCTTTGTATCTAATCCTATGACGTGGTCATCATTTCCAACCATTCTCTTTCTAATCCAAAAAAAAATTTCACATGCTTTTAAAGTTTTTCTGAGTTAGTGGAAGTAACAGTTATCATGATATAGCCAGACAGCTCAGTGATTGCTACGTCCCAATGGAGACCATGTCATCCTTCTGTTTGTAATGGCTCCCCATTCTCTCCTCTAATTCTGTGTCTCCTGCCCCCAACCCCACCTCTAGGCAAATTCGTAACTCTCTGGCAAAAGTAAGGAGGAGAAGAAAAACAATTAAGCAGCAGTCTGACACAATTGCTCAATCACAGAAGTGATTCACAAGAGGACAAATGTTAAGACCACCCTCAGTAGCCCATTCCCAGTTTCCCTGTTGGACAGAAATGACACAGAAGATGAGAGAAAATAGATGAATAGCCGCAGGCTTCATGATATGAGGTCTGGCAATTAAATTTGTGAACTTATTTAAACAATGTTGCTAACCTTTTTTGATATCAGAGGGATTATTCATTGTGAATTTGTACCATCTGGACAAACAGTTAACCAAGTTTACTATTTGGAAGTGCTGAAAAGTCTGCATGGAAAAGTTAGACGACCTGAAATTTACACCAACACATCACGGCTCTTGCATCATGACAATGCAGCAGCTCTCACAGCACTGTCTGTGAGGGAGTTTTTAGCCAGTAAACAAATAACTGTATTGGAACATCCTCCCTACTCACCTGATATGGCCCTCAGTGACTTCTTTCTTTACCCAAAGATAAAGAAAATATTGAAAGGAAGACATTTTGATGACATTCAGGACATCAAGGGTAATATGAAGACAGCTCTGATGGCCATTCCAGGAAAAGAGTTCCAAAATTGCTTTGAAGGGTGGGCTAGGTGCTGACATCAATGCATAGCTTCCCAAGGGGAGTACTTCGAAGGTGATCATAGAGATATTCAGCAATCAGGTTTGTCGCACTTTTTCCAGGATGAGTTCATGAACTTAATTGTCCAACCTCATATACAATGATAGCACTAAACATCTTTCGGGAAAATCACAGGTATATGCTCTCTAAGAACTCTCTGAAGTATATAATCACAGTTCATCCTTTCTTCACATTTTTTCAAATTTTTCCTATTGATTTGGAGATTTGGGAGACAAATTACCTAATTTCCTTCTAGAATCTTCTCCCCATTTTGACCTAGTTACACGTGACTAGCTCTGCTTTTAATTATAGTTGGCTTTATTGAATATTTTCTCATTATGTTGTGGGGTCCACTGTCAGAGAAATCAGGAGGGTTTCATGTGCAATTTCAGTTTTCTTTAAAAATCAGAAAATCATGTTGGTTAGGTAACTACTGTGTTTTGCTTATCTCATTTTCATAAAATACTATGTAATAGTATTTGGTTCTCCCTATTTGAGACACATTATGAAAAATAAGAACAAATGAATACCTGCTCTTCATTTTATCGTCCATGTTATAATTGCAGAAAAAATAACAGTGATTATGACTGAAAAGGATTCTGTTAAATCTAACCAAAGAAAAACGCCGCTGCCCCAGTATAATAGAAATTTTGGCAAAAACAGTTGGAACAACTCTTTCCTTTCTAAGACTGCACTGTCACATGGAGCCCTAAGTCATTGTCCCTTCTAAGGCCTCCCCCTAGGGACTATTAGTTCTGACAAAGTCTTTCAACTCATTAGAAACAGAATCAAACCTGCTCACACACACATACACACACACACACACACACACACACACACACACACACACACACACACACATTCTTTCCAGCGACAAGAAAAAAATTCTCTATCAAAATTCACTTTTAGGAAACAAGATTCCTACTGTTAATTGACACTATAAGCAACAAAAGTCTGTAATAGACTGACTCTCCTTGCAATGAACGTCACCTGGCTGGACAGAGGCCTAAGTGGGCGTGGAGGGAACAGGTGTGGATGCCACCTGTTAAGGACTCCCAGGGATGCACAGCCTTGAAGAACCTGACATCACCCGCTGCGTATCGATCGGAACTGCCTGCCGCCATCCATGAGTGGTGTTAGGGATCCTTGGTCCTCACAGCTCATGTACTGTTCCAACTTCTCACGCCCCTTGAGATATCCAATATACAGCACACTTAGGACATATTTGGTTCCTTCTGGACACTTCCCTCCAAAGCGCTGCTGGTTCTGTTCTCATGGAACACCAGCGGTGCTTTATGAAACCTCAAAAATCAACATTGGGACCTTTCACAGTTTAGCTGTGCCATGTTGAAGCAAACACATTTTTAGATACTTTATTCCAGTTTCTTATCTTGAGTGGAAGGTGGGTGGTTGTGGGCAGGGAAAACGGAAGGCGTTCAAAAGGGCAGCTGTGAAGAGAGAAAGAAAATAACTTGCAAGAATAAATGATATTTGTGGAATTACTTTGAGTTAATTTAAATAGTCTATCCCCACCGTGCCTTTTATTTAATCCACCCAACCACTCTACGAGCGAGGTGTATGTCTCACGCCAGATCTTACCAACAGGAGAAGAGCAGTCCAGTTAAGTCGGGTCAGTGACCCAGGGTCATACAACCGGTCAACAGCATTCCAACCATGCTTCACCACATTGTGTGGCATCACTTCTCCAAGGTCAACATTCATTACTTTCTGTTATTGAAGTGAATTGGGGCCCTCTCCACTATCAACTTTTCAACCTCCAGAACTGAAGCAATAGTTGGGTATAGAATATGTGATACATTGCATCCTGTGTCCTCATTTCTCCGTTTTGCTCTCTGTGCATATCACCACATTCTGAGGAATTGCTTTGATCAGAGCAATTCCTGTGTTCATCCAAAATATGGGGTATGGAATACTCTAGAGCAGTAGATGATCAGGAGAATTACAACCAGTTTACGAAAACAAAATATAGATTTTCTCATACCAGAGACTATACATAGGTTTTGGAACAAGCTTTCGATAATGGGAAGGTACTTACAGATGTAATTTCTGTATTACCCTAAAATAGTCTAAAGACTGGGAAGACTTGCCTCATTAAACCTTTCGCTGATGGCTAATTTTTTTCCAACAGAAAAAAGGTTAAAAAATAAGAACATACAGTTTATAGGGAGATAAATGAATATTGGATACATACTCAGAATCAGTGATTATGTGGGCAGTGCAGTAAGATTAAAATTTTTCACCAGCTGAATCAGCACACATTTGATGAAAGAATATGGTATAGTTGTATTTACCATATGTGACCTATAATATCCTAAAAGTGAACATTACAATAATAGGAAAATGTTCACGTTCATGACCTCTTCATTGCTGCCTGGAGATAGAGTGTTAATCCTCACATAGGTTTTAAATAATCAATTACTAAGTGCTGACTTTTCTTCAACAATGTTTACAGCAGCCGTTTTTAGGTGTCAGGTGATAAAAGTATGACGTGGAATGCGGCACAGTCTCTACTGTAACGTAATTAAATTAACCCCCACTTCTGCATACGATGCACCATATTTTGCACAAGATGTGATATGAAGGGAGTGTTATATTTCATTAAAAGGAGGGGAGATTTTTTAAAAAGCTTCTCAACAAAGAAATGTTTTTAATAAGAAAAATGACCCTGTTTAACCTAAAATGCATAAAACTGATGGCACCAAACTGAATTAGGTAATAATTCATTGTTTCATATAAAGCCTCCCCAACCTGTTTGCAATTATATATTTAATGTTTATTTATTCAGACAGGATATGTTTCCCTCTCACAAAATGGTATCAAGTATTCTTTCGTCCTGAAAACTTTCATGGTCTCCAATTTTTTCTCATGATTGATTCACTGGCATTTCAAATCATCATTTATATAATTATTTTGCAACCAATAAAAGTTGCTTGTTTTCCTTTAGATCAGGGCCAATTTTCTTTTGTTTGTGAGTAAAGAACCTTTTGCAATATTTTATCAAAAATTATTCAGACTGAAAATAGTGACAAATGTAGTGTTTAATAGGGAAAAAACTGAAAAACAAAACAAGGTAAGTAATAAAAATAAGCCAACTGATAAAGTTTTAGTGAAGGCAAGTTAGAGCAAAACTTTTTCATGGTTCAGAAATTAGATTAATTTGTATGGAACGGAGAGATGAGCTGATACTGATGTGATATTTAAGCAAAATTCCAGCAGAGAGTAATCCCATGTCCTCATAGTACAGTACAGTGTAGACTAGAACAGAAGGGAACAAAATAGAATACAATACCACTATAGCACCAATTGGGAGCCATTTGTTTATAAATACAGGAATTTAGGGAAAAGGCTCGGGTGCCTGGAATTCTCTGGAGAATGAGAGCACGTTACAGAAGCGCCGGTCTAGGCAAGAAGCTTTGCTACCACTGGCAACTTTTCAATAATTTTTTAAAAGTTCTTGTTCTGTTCACGTGAAGAGTCTCATTTCTAGATGAAAATACAAGGGTAGCATTTAGCTGGCAAGAAAAACAATTTTCTGTGTTGCATAGATATTGGCCGAGAGATTCCTACGTTCCCCACTATCCTAAGAGAGTTTGGTCTTGGGTCCAGCTGTGTATCTACAGAAACCAGGATTTCAGGTAAATCCATATATTGGTTTTGTTTGAATCCTTCCTGACTGCAGTGTTGGGAGAATTATGCCCAAGATGTAAGGCTTTGCCTTTCAAAATTTAAGGAATTCCAAATGACATACTGTTAAGTTATTTCATATTAAATGTTAAAACTTAGAAAACCTCTGATCTCAGATGTGTTTCTAATAGGTGACTAGAATTTTAAACTAAAGGCAGGATCTGTGGGTCCTGTTTCCTATTCTTTAGCCTAAAATTTCAGTCACGACAGTTTCCTTCAGCTGTCTCTTATGGATGCAGTATGATATTTTTGCCCATCCAAGGAATGAGAAGTAAAGCATTAATGTTACAAAATACTTGGCAATCTTTGCATGATGCTTTGGAGAAGAACTAGAAATATCATTGACACTACTAAATTAGATGCTTTAGTTTACCATTGTAGTTAATTACTTTACATATTGACAAAGTTATCACAGCTGGGTATTTTACACATCACCCTTGATGTGTGGTGCATATCATTTTATGTAGCACATTAGCCTTTCAAACTAGTTTTTTTCCCCGTCATTAACATTACTAATATTAGTTACAAATACTTGCAAGCATTTTTAAAAAACTTTTCTAGCATTATGCTGTTAAAGAAAAACCAGTTATAATTTTTTGGGAGAATCTAGTAAACTTTGGTTTATCTTGCTTTGGTTGCTGAAATACACAGATAAAACTTTGTGAGGCTAAAAATGACAAGTCTGGAAATATTTTGTCTTTAAAAAATCTTCAAATATAGCAAATATAAATATGAATACGTGTGTATACCATCCTCCTTAATATGGCATATAGTTCATTATTTACCGTTTCCCGTAATTATGATTATGAGTGATTCATAATAATTCAAAATGACTGGATTATTGCAACACTATTCTAATATTCTCTATAAATGCATATTTGCATATTTGTGGAAATATGATTTTATTATATACATGTATATAGAAATCAATACAATTAATTGTTCAATTGTGAGTAATGGTTTTAAAAAAAGTGCTCTTTCCAAGGACGCAGTGTATTAAATGATTGGAGTTCTCTCTGGACAAGATGTTAGTGGTAAGACATTTGTTTCAATTTGAAATTCTGTGTAATAGCCGACTCTTCAACTTAAATCAGTGACTAGTTTTTAGTCCATTTCTCTTTAACGTTACTGAAATCTCCATGGTAAATTTTCAGTACCTTATGTTTTAACTTTATTTATTTATTTTTTTTACTCTGTCCATTATTTTCAAAGTAATTATTTTATATTTATCATCGATTAAGTGAATTGCATTAATTAATTGCCACCTATTTAATTATCCCAAGATCTAAGGCTCTCAGGTTTCTGATTGAGAGCCTGGCAGGTCCTTGTCTTTATAGCCATGGAAAAATGCAGGTTGAATTCTAACATTCAAAGTTTTCAGCTTATTTTTTAAGTTTGTAGTCTTGAAATGTCAGCCTTTGCCAAAATAACTTCAAGGTGAGACAGGCCACTCTGTATGGAGCTTGGTGTCCTCAGTACCACGACACTGCCACAGCTTTTATTCCACCTTTTACAAACTCGGGTATGACCTGAGAACTCAATTGATTAATTAATATCTCCTGGAGAAAAACTGCTCTGCATTTTGGACCCTTTAATTTCCAATGGCACGCCTACAGTATATACACACGATATCTGAATACTTTGCTCGTTTTTGTTTGTTTTTTTCCAGCAAAGGTTCTCCACCTCAGCAAAGCTCAGAATCACTGTTTCCTGGGGGAAAATATCAGGAGAGCTAGAGCTCATCTGAAAATAGTTTCCTCCTCTAAGAGTTTAGTACATACAGTCCTTATTGTTTCCACAGCTCTCTGTTGCTATTGAACACGTGATTTCTTTAATGTGTCCTGGTTATTTAAGTTGATATAGTGGCAAAATGGCCCTGCTGTAACTCTGATACCTTCTCAGAGCGGAAGTCCTTTCTTCCTGCTTTTCATTATAATAATATAATTTCGAAAATTTCAAAAATATATATGTATACATATCAAAAAGTTGTTCCTCTGAATGCCCTCATATGAAACTTAAGTCCGTTCATATATTAAAATGGCAAATTCCACCCCCAAAATAAATAAGTGTAACAATACTACATGACCCCAGGTTCGCTGTTACTTTAGAAGGACTGTTTATTTAGACCAAAGAAAAGAGCTGACCATTTTGGCACAAACAAGTAAAGATCTGAGAATGGTTGGTGAGTTGTTCTGGAAACACCTGTGTGAATGTGTTTACTTCACATGATTGTGAAAAATATTTTTTTGTAAAGACTAAGGAAAAGAAGAAGTAAATGTTAACTTTATATAGACCATCTAAATAATAAGCATGACCGAGTAAAACTAATTATGAAATTAGAAGCATCTAGGGAACAACATTTCAATAATTTCACATTAGCCAATATCATGAAAATACATTGAATTCTCATGAAAACATGTAACAACTACAAGGGAGTAGCATTAATTTTCCTACATGCATACACACATAAAGGCTGCCAGATAATATGTTTTATTAAAAATAAATTCCTAATGCTTCATCTATGAAGCAATAGTATTTTCACATTGGCTAAACAATGAGACTTTTTAACCTTTAAAAGCATATACAAGGTTACTGAAATATTGATGGAAGAGAAAATCATAAATAACAAATATTGAGAGAAAAAGGGCTATTCAGAAAATATAAATAGAGAGTATCTAAATTGAATTTTCAGATTGTCCCTCATTTTACGATGAGTAACAGTTTTAAATAATATAAATACATTTAAATTATATGTTTTCAAAATGATGTTTGAAACCTCAGATGTCTATTGATACTAAATATCTGAACAATTTAGCAAGACAAATCCTAACCACTTATCAAAATGGATCCAAAGCAAATTGTGACATGCTTTAAACTCTATTAGGCAAACATATCAACTTCTCTCTTCAACTTAATATTTAGCAAAGTTTAAATTCCAGCAGAGGTCTTTCTGGTTGGCTATAAAGGATATTTACGAGCAATCGGTAGCAGCAAAATTACTTATTGCAGATGATGCATTTTGCAAATGTCATCCAAACTTAATGCAGAGGAACTGTGTGGAAATGGTATATTTTTTATAACAGAAACTATGTCCTATAAAACACTGCAGTCTCAACAGTTCACAGGCAGGTGCAGAAGAAGACCTTTATTTTATTTCTCACTTTGACATAGATTTCCCTGCTTTGAAGTTCTGTACTTAAATGGATTCTTAATTACTCCTACAAAGACCCTATTTTCAAATAAGACCACATTCATTGGTACTGGGGGTTAGCACTTGGATATATATATATATATGTTTTTTGTTTTTTTTTTGGAGCCAACTATTCAACCTTTTTACAACCTATCTATCTCAGGGTTTTCAAAATAGGCAAGGCATGACTATCATCTGCTGCCCCACCTGTTTGGGTCAAATGCCCACCCATGAATCAATTATCGTGGCCAGGGGGAAAAAGTACATTCGTTGGCCCAGCCTGGGCCTCTGCCCATCCATGAGGCCAGGGGGCGGGACTTGCCTCTATGCCACGCCCTGTGAACTGAGTCTAGACGGTCACTTATCAAAGGAGAACTGGATTTTGTTATTACAGTAAGGAATACTCAGATAAATTACAGATAACCACTATGCTAGTCACATCGTCAGATGAACAGTATTTACTGAGTAAATGGATTGTTGCAAATTATAATAGGAAAACAATTTTATTAGAGAACAGCGTAGGCACAGCAACATAGAAAGAGTTTTGTTTGCTCCCCACACGTGCAGTGATGTGTCCTTGTGCCTTGGTACTTTGAACGTGATGTCACTGTATTCATTCTACAATAATATTCCTTCCACCTTGATGTAGGTGAAACCTATGGCTGTCACTCCTGTGATTAGGGTACCTTATGGCAAAGCTGATAGGATTTATCAGGTGTAATAAAGGTCCCAAATCAGTTGATTGGAGTTAATCCAAAGTGAGATTTTCCTGGGTGGGCCTGACCTGGTCAGTTGAGAACACAAGAGGGAGTGGGCTCCTCCTAAGGAGGGCAGGTTTCAAAGCAGCACAAACTCTGTTCCTGGCCCTGGAAGAAGCAAGCTGCCATGAATTGTATAGTCACAAGGGAATGATTCCTGCCAACAATATGCAAAAGCTTGGAAGTAGACGGTTCCCTAGTCAAGTTTCTCTAAGGCCTCGCAGCCCAACAGACACCTTGATTTCAGTCTGTGCAATGCTGAGCTGAGGGCCCAGCTAAGCAGCACCCACACACTTGCCACTCTGAAACTGCAATAATGAACATGTGTTGTTTCAAGCCACTCAATTTTGGTAATTTGTTATGCATGAATACAAAACTAATTGAAAGACAGAATGGTAAAAACTATGAATAGCATTGTCTGTCCCATGTTCTAGATGTGCTATATATCCAGGGTATTTATTTCTACATGAACGTCAAAGGAGAGTGGTTTGATGATAAGCAGCATCTCGTATACTAAATGGCGTTCTCGCAAGCAGGGCAGATTAGAGCCCTTTTAGCTGCTGTGATGAGGAAGAAATGGGAGTGGAGAAGTTGGTGTGGGCTGTAAGCAAGCGATCCATATGGCTCTCGATGACCTCTGGTAATGGAAACACAAATACTTCCAATTATTGTTAAGTAGTTCATGACGATATTATCCTCTGAATACTCAAAGATAGCTTTCTCACGTCCAAGTTCCTTACTATGTTTTCTTTGCTTCGTGAGGAACATAAATAATTTTCAAATTTTCATTCATTAAAAAATTTGTTTGAAAGGAGTAATTTCCCTTTTTTTCTTCCTAAATTAAGCAACCGTAATCTTATAGTTTTGGGAATTTATAGTTTTAAGCATTCTATAAAAATGTCTGAAATTAAAATATGTAAGTACATATAGTGTGTATACTTAGAAAATACTCTAATACAGCTTAGACTTACAGAGACTTTTGTGTTTATATCCGGTAAGCAAATTTATAAAGCAATTGATCTTTAGATCATTCTTATTTTTTGTCTCTCGGGGCCATTAACTCCCCCAATTCCAGATTCATTGCCACTTTGCTTTAGGATAATCAAACGCACTCTTCTTCTACAAAAACACAAGTTCGTTTTTCACGGGACACTTCCCTCATGGCCTAGAAAGTAATTACTTTCCTAATCTCTGTCAATCTCATGAAGATAAAACGTTACTACTTGAATAATTCATTCTCTTAAGATTATTTGCAATTTAAGAATGTATTGCACAAAAAGTCTCTTTACCCAAAGGATAGAGTCCTTAACAGTGGAAACTTTAGAACCGACAGGCTGGTTTTTCGAATCAGCCCTGAAACCGTATTGCTCAGGCTAAAGTCTATCAAGTACTAGTTCATGTAGGATTAGTCCTTCCTGTATCTTTTCCATTTGGTAGAGGTTTGCATTTATAAATCTCTAAATGTTCCTCCTTGTTGTTTTCATCATCGATTCCATTCTCTCTTTACAAATCTTTTATTGCATTTTTAGTCATTTTGAACAGCATTCATTCATTCATTCATTTTCTGGGCTGAAAAACCTATCCCTTTAACTTTACTTCATTAGTTTGATTTCCAGTCCCATCATTAGTTTTAATGCTTTCCCGAAATGTCTATCAGTTGCACATTTTCTCACAGTAATGATTTGTAGACTTGTACGTGCACTTTAGCCATGAGAAGATGATACTGCATATAAGGAATTTCAAATATTAAATTGCAGTTTATATGTTGATTACTAACAACAAGTGCCTATCTCCTCTTGCCTCAACTTAATATCCATATCTCCAACTATCTCTGAAATGTCTGTTTAAAACAGGCATCTCAGATCTGCTATGGCCAAACCCAATCTTCCTGCTACACCCTTTCCTGCCTCTTGAAAACCAGCACTCCCTCTTCCGAGACTCTCCGTGTCAGTAATTGGAAGTTCCGTCCTTCCCATTTGGCTCGGGCCCCAAACAGGTCAACCTTGTACTTTACTCTTCTACTTCCATGATATCTCACAATCGGTCAGAAAATTGTCATTTTTACCTTCCAAATATATCCACATTTTGTTTGTCTCTTACTGTATCTTCTATGGCCCCAGCCCAAACCAACATTTTCTCTTACTCGGATTACCAAAATTACTTCCTAATTCTTGTCAGGCAGCAGCCAGATATTCTTTTAAAATACTCTCCTGCTCCAGACCCTCCAGTGGCTTCTCTTCTAGACTGCTTAGACTGAACTCCAACCCTTGGGCTTAGGAAGATTCTGGGCTGCGATTGGGTCACCCATCCCTGCTGTATGTTCTGCAGACTCTTCCCAGAAGGTAGGGGGACCCTGTGGAGCTCGCCGCCCTTGGTTACTTTTTCTCAGGGATCATTGTCCTTGTTGCACCTGAAAATTATTGCTACAGATAATTTGTCCAGTTTTTAAAAGATTGCTTAAGGCAGAGGGTAAATCTCTTCCTCGTTGCTCCATTTCGGTTAAAAGTGGAAGCCTAAAGATACTTCTTATGGAATCAGTTATTGGTTTTTTATTTTCCCCCAAGTACACCTGTGTCAATAAATTTAGGGCATAAACAAGATTCTCTGGAATTGATCTTGCAGCCCCAAATCAATAATATTACCTGATTTTAGAAAGCTTTAGCATAACAATAATGAGCAAACTTTACCTTTATTTTGCTTATGCCCCCGCGCACGTGTGTGTGTGTGTGTGTGTGTGTGTGTGTGTGTGTGTCAGTTTTGTCTTTTTTCTGTGGTTGCCTTTAGGGAAATTCCCTGACCTGATGCAGTTATATCTCGCTATGATGCTGTAACTCTTAGATTAGATAGTGTATCTTATCCTACTGAACGATCCTATACTGCCATTCGTGTTACTTCTCCACATGTTTTCAGCTTCTTGGTTTAAGTCAATTTCTTTGGTCCAACCTTAAGTGCTGTGTTTTATACTACAGGCTATCCCAAGAGGTGCCAGTCTCTTTACTAAGTAATTGTTCTAGTCCTGATGCCTCTGCTGGCACCAGTCCATTCACACTTTGGTCACAGTACACATTAGCTCACGTCCGTATATGTTAGGAAAAATATCAAATCAAAGCCAAGAAAGTAAAATTTTAAATAAAGAAAGAGCAAACTTAATGCAAAATTATTTTTGGAATGTCACATTTTTGAATTATTTTCTATTTAACTATTACCTAAGTATTTGGGGGCTCTGGAAAAATGATAAAATCATGAAAAATATTAGTCTTTAAAATCTGCTTAAAGAAAATACTTTGTAGTCAAGTAGAATTCATTTCACAATAGAACACACTAAAAAGAAATGCAATAAAAATTGTCATTAATGCTGGACATTGTAATCTACCAACAAAATACTGGATGTTCACAATATATGTTCTCTATATTCTTTTGGGGAAAGCCAATCAATCAGTTTGAACAGTTTGGACAATGCAATGAAGTATTTTTAAAACGACTTTAGGAAATCAAGTTACAAAATTGTTAAATTCTGTATTTTTCATATAATAACTTTGTTTTCGCTAAATGCAGCCTCTCTCGATGTCTGTTTTCCCTTTTTCTTAAGGTTATATTCATTTTAGTCTTCACATAGCTATTTCTGCAATCAGATTTTTTTTTTAACACTGCATGTGTATGCCTCCTAATAATGCTCTTTACCTATACTTGAAGCCAGTTTTTCACATTTTCCCAATAACATTTTGACCTTTATATTCTTTTAGCATTTCATAATGACATTCATATTATAACTAGCGGTTCCATTTAGAACAGCAACAAAGAAGCAGGAATAAGTTTTTAAAATCTGTTCTTTATTGATGTGAAACAATACATTTCATTGCCCCATAGCAACCTGATTACTGTAGAATATATCAGCAAGAACACACACACACACACACACACACACACACACACACTCCTCCCGAATCGGTAAGGGAACTAAAATTGCCTTCTTCCCCGAGACATTCCTGCCAGTGACCTCAGCAGGCTCATTCTCTAAGTAAAGCTGCATTTTAGAAATTTTAGTATGTGTTGTTCTTTCTTATTTAACAGCAGAAAGGAAATATAAATCATACATATATTTTTTTTCTTTTTGCTAGTCTATTGAACAGGTCTCATTTTTGTTGTGGAAGTAGGGTTGCGTGATAACGGATTAAAGCTTTTGCTATGTGAGTATTGATGACAAGGGAAGGAGGATAACTTTTACTCCTTTTTTTCCTTGATGGAGCCCTATTTGTTTGTTTTCTTTATCGAAAGATCAAGTGAATATCTTAGGCTGCAAGACAGACCTATTTCATCTCTGATTTTTTGCTCATGTTTTTCCCACGTTGTCTGAATTAAACAAAAAAAAAAAACAAACAAAAAAAGAAAAACCTCAGCTTCTACCTTTGTTCTAGAGAAACAATTATTTTTCACTGTCGTTTAGTAAGAGGCTATATTAAGTTCCCGACAGTATAGCCCACACCCAGTATAATTTTTCTCCAGAAAATCCTTCATCTACCATTTATGTTCCCTATACCTTTCCTTCTTTTAAAGTTATTTCTTTGTACATATCCTTTATTGTTCTTTGTGTTTCTTCCTATAACACATGGTTTTGTCTGAGTTTCTTGAGCATCTCGCTCTGCAAAGCCAGCTGAGCTCAGCCCTGGCGGCTGTGCCCATGTAGTGGCGTGTCTTCCACGTCCAAATGAAAGGCTCTGGGACTCCTCATTCTGCTTAAGTTCTTTGATTTCTCCTTGAAACCAACTGGGCCACACCGGTTTGTTACAGCTAGATGCCTCAACTCTGCCTTTCCTTTGTGGGAACAAATAACCAGCAATTTTCACCTTAAAATATCCCGCTTAGTAGGGATGAGGGTATACTCTGGGCTTCATCTGAGACCTGCAGCCATGGCTGTTAACTGAAACTTCTCCCATATCCTTATTTTATCTTAATTGTTGTTTAGTGGCTTTGTGTTTTGAATGAAGTGTTTCTAATGTCCACTTCTTCAATTTGAACCGTGGTTAAGAGTTGTGCATCTTATTTTTAGTTCTACTTTAGGGTAATTTAACAGGAAGAAAAAAAGAGAAGAAAGAATCAATTTATTCATGCAGAATTCTTCACCAGTGTTTTTTTTTCTTTTTTTTTTTTCTTAAATGAAAACAAGTGTGTGCCCTTTGCTTCATATCCTATTAAGCAGAAGGCTATTCTCAATGACCTTTTGTGGAGATGTTGCTCTGCCCCCCCCCCCCCGCACTCCCCCCCAACCCCCATGGAGCAATTTGTCCCCTGTTCAAGCAGGACAGGAAACTGGTTAACTAAAGCTATCCAGTGATCATTTTCTGGAATGCAGTTCTTTGGGGCAAACCTTAATCATTGTTCAGGATACTTGGAGGAATAATGGACTTGTGAATCACTAATTTTAAGGCCAAGGAGGTACAATGGCATTTCAGTAGGGTTTTGTCACGTTTACCACCAAGACCTAAGTTGTTTCTCTTCCTAGCTTACCTGTTAATACAGCTTGTAAAATTGAAACCTTTTCTAAGCCCATGTCATTTTGCCATGTCCCTGGTATTTTTTTTTTTTTTTTTTTTCATAATGAACAGGAAAGGAGTGAATGCAGAATGCTCTCTCCTTGAGGTTATTTAGAGCTGAACTTTTGACTTGTTCCCAGCATGAAACTATGAATCGCATTAGACAAAAAAGGCTTAGCCCTTGAAGTGATGAAGCCTCAAAAGTGAGCCCCGCACAGCAAACGGGGGCCAAGCAGTGGCCCTGCAGTCCCTCAGCTGCTGCCAGCCTTTCCGAAATCCCGGGTGATTATTCAGGGCCATTGAGTCACATCCTCCAAGGGCTCCTGCTGTCTCTTCTCTCGTCTCCCTGGTATTTTATTTCTGATGAAGCCACCAAGGTGAATGTGAGTTCACAGAATTGGACACCTGTCAGAGTTCCTTAGGAATCCAGTTTCTCTCATTGTGTCAGCTCACAATAACTTCCAAAGAGTACATTGCAATGCGGGGACAAAGAATATATCTGTGTTTCATATTTCGTCACATTGCTGCCTGAGAGCAAACATAAATGCCACATATTTCTTTAGACACCACTGCCATGAAATGAAAATTACCTTCGCATATAGGCCATCTTCTCTTTGCTTCCAGTATATTTTCTACGTAGTAATCATATCCCACCATCAATTCTAAGATTGTTTAATTAACTCTAGATATAAGAGGAATAAATTCTGGGGACCTATCTACAACATGGTGATTACAGCTAATAATATTGTATTATAGTCTTGCAACTTGCTAAGAGGGTAACTCCTGTCCTCCCCTTCACCCCACTCCACCCCCACTCAAATGGTCACTATGTGAGGTGATTAACTTGATTGTAATAATCATTTCACAACATATATATATATATATATATATATATATATATATATAAATCGTCATGCAGTACACCTTTAAAAAATGCACGTTGATAAATGCTAAATATATAAAATTTTAATTTGTTAATCATATCTCAGTAAAGCTGGGGTAAAATATAGTTTCTAAATATTTTAAAAATAGAATAAATTCAAAATAGCATGTTACAGTTTGATAAATTTGTCTGCCATCATTTATATGTAGGCTTCTATTACAATTTATCTCAAGAACACTTTCCAAGATGGTGATAGTGTATACTATCACCAACTTTTTTTTTTTGCTTTTAAAAGACTATTAATACTATGACTGTTGTACAGAAAATGAAAACAGTATCGTTAATTTAAAATTTCATGTGTCTTCGCAAAATAGGAAGGGGAAAGTAACTCAGAGGCTTTTCAAATTTACTTTGTACTATTATTATAGTTCCAACTTTGGAGCAGTCATGCTGTTTCATTTGCTTAAGCAGTCTATTTTCCACCTCTTTCCCCTCCCTTCTATAATAAGCATTGTTAATTTTTCTGCTTTCACCAGAATGTATAAATTTAATTATCTTGACCAATAGCCACCTCTTTTTTCCTCTTCCCTGTGTGTTTCTAGCCGCCTGTCACGAGCACACAGAGCACAGGCCAAGCAGCTCTTTATCGTCTAAGTGCTCTTGGTTAAGGGCTTGGAAAAGTATGGCGAAACACAGCCGGAACGGTACATATGAACACAACCAAATGGTGGTGTGCGCAGGAAAGAAAACTCTATTTCCTAAATGTAGCTGGTTAATAAGGGAGGAAGTAGAGTTTTTGAGGCTATAATTTAAAACTTGCCAGAGTTACATAGAAGGAGGATATTGTCTCATGTGTCTTGAATAGTTCTGATGAATTCGTAGTCGGAGGATGAACTAAAAGGATCTCAAATACTTCCCTAGGCAGCATGATTCCACCAGCTTCTACCCAGTTGATATATGAGACATGTGATATGGAGCAATTAGATTATGATTGCCATATTTCCCAAATCTTTAATGACTCTTGTACAGAAAAAAAATGCAAACATTTGAACAAAATTTTCTTCAAAGGTGTTTTTAAACTGTTACATGCTTCAGGAGAGTACTCAACATTTAAACTGATTTTCTCTGTACAAACTGATGAGCATTTCAGAGACATTTATAAAAAGAGGGCCAGCTATACTATGTAATTTGTGGTTCTATTACTTGAATTCCTGAGTAGAATCTCTAATAAATATATTGAATTGTCACAAAGTAACCTAAGCCTTTTCAAGAGTTAGTTATATATATGAAACTTCAAACACTGTTCACTAGGCCAATTGTTTATTTTTGAAGTATAAGCACTACAGTGTTTCAAATCCTTCTGAAAGGGGAATGATTTAAGAAGCTTTAGTTTACACACAAAACTTAACTTTTGCTTAGAATTGGAATGTCTAATAATATTATGATTATTATTATATAACAACCCCAAATAGTTACAAGCCTTGCTAAAGTAGCAAATCATAATTCTTTCACATAATTCAGTGAGGGAATTTATTTTAAAATGTCTTAATGGTAAAATCAAATATGTAATTGTTATAAAGCAGATCAACATAGGTTAATTTACAGCAAATTCACATTTGTGTGTGTGTGTAAAGCACACTGTGTTATAGAGTTGCACTAAAATACCCATCCCCTTATTAGGACTTGACAGAGAAATATGGAATACGAGTTTTGCTTTCTCAACGCTCAGAATTTATGTGTTTCTTACATTTATGTGAGTATGATTTCAATTTGATCCCAAATGAATTACACAGATCTTTCACTGACCTCGTGGCTACGTGCTTGAAATATTTTACAAAAATCCTTGCGAACAACTCCCTTATTTTTACTACTTTTACTTATTTTCAGCCAAAAAAGAAAAAAAAAAAAAAAGAGTCATGCAACCCAATATTTAGACTGCTCTAACTTAACGACGGAATCAAAAGCTTTGCTCTTTGACACTTAACAGACAGGCCTATGGTTTGTGGTCAGTTTCCTGTTTGTAAGTCTGCTCATTTGGCACCCAGACATTTAAATGTCCGTAGATGTTCCATTCGTTAGAGCTGAAGCTCGTCCTCACTGAAGGGCACCCGTGGCCTTTCACGGGATTGGTGCACACAGGGAGAACCAGTCTTCAGCGAATCAATCTGACTCATTACCTTCAAGTAATAAGTTAGCCTTTTCATGGTTTTACTGCCTCAAAATGCGATTTGAAACTTAAAAAAAAAAAAAAAAATACATACCTTCTAAACTTAAACTGACAAGGATATAAGCTGAGAATGGGCAGCTTTTGCAATTACGTACAAAATATGTATCACAGTTTCCGTTATTGATGCACTAATTAATATCCAGTTCCCTTTCTGAAATTATAATATAAAACACAACCCTTTGCTAGTTTGTTTATAGTCATGCCTAATTAAAACTTACTGTAAACTGGATTTAATTTAGTTTAAAATGCTGTCAGTTTTGAAAAAATACACAAAAGTTACGTAAAATACATTATATTGATTACTGAAGTTTCTATTACCTACAGTGAGCAGTATATACAATATCAACAAAATTGAGCATCTTGTGAATTCTCAAGCTAGCTACTTTCATGTCATATATATATATATATATATATATATATATATATATATATATATATATATATGAAATACTCTGTGAGCCTGGAGATCTAATTTTTAGTCAACTACAGAATAGATCTACTTTGATATTTATGTGATATTGTTATTGTGATCAACTACAAAGTATTCAAATGTTTGGGGGAAGCATTCCCTTTAATTCAGCATAATTGGGGAAAGGGTGACTGGTGGTGTATTTCAAATGGAACAAACTGAGGCTGGATGCCATGTGCGTGTGGACTATGTTCTTGGGCTCTGGTGCAATGATGACTTGGATGGTGAATGCCTAGGTCTACAATAACTCAGTATTTGCAGCAGGAGGGCAGGAGTGGCCAACTTGCTTCGTTCTCTTCCAGGGACTTTGGGAGCATCTCACTAAACGTCTCTCCTTCCCTCTCAAGAATTTCTTGTGTTCTGATTGCTTAGAGTGAGTGTTTGAGGGCACAGGCTCTCCTATTTGAACAGGCCTTTGAATTACTTGGAGGGTTTGTTAAAAACACAGATTGCTGTGACCCAGGCCCGGTTTCCAGTTTAGTTGTTCTAGAACACAGCCCTAGAATTTGCGTTTTTATCAATTCCAAGTGTCGTGGTGATGTTGCTGACCCAGGGACCACACTTTGGAAAACACTGTTCTGGAGAAGAAAGGAAAGTCTATTGACCAAAAGCATAGCTGCCATACAGCAAATGCTTGTTATTTATTTGTATTAAGTAAATTAATGCCTATGTTAGACAACAGTTTCTTTTAACAACTTGTGTATGTTGTTTAAGCTTCGGGATCCCTTTGTGATTATGTTTTTGGCAATATAACAGCATGTATTCTATTGTAACTATTTTTACTAACGCTTCCCTAATAAAGAGAACTTGTGAAACCTCTACTATTAAATATACTAATATTATTTAAACATATTATATATGCACAATTTCAGAAATAAAGAAAAAGGAAGAGAGAGGAACTAAGAAAGAAAAGAACGGAAGACATAGAACCATTACACAACTATTGTAATCATGGCTGATTTTCCTAGACTGTTTTTCGTGTATGTTGCTTCAGATCTCCCAACATGAAGTATTTAGTGATATCACAGAAGTAGTGTTCACACCAGGGAAATTGGCATGTGCTGTAAATGAGGTCCCCTGCTCGGGGACTCGGCTAACCAGCATACACTAGATTGTTCGTGTTGTTTTGTTGCTTTGCGGTATGTAAGTTTATCATAGCCTCTCTATTCCCTTGGAAAACATGAGAAAGACTGAGAAAAGTGGAGTGACCACTCCTTGATGATACCTAAAACTTTCCCTCCTCCTCATAACAGCTGTGATGCTATTATTGACCCAAATTTATGTCCAACCCTCCTGAGTCCTGTGTGCCGTTTGTCACCCAGGGCACCTTACCCGTCTGCCAGCTCTTCCTAAAATTCACAAGTAAACTCATCATTTTATACTCTAAATAATGACCCTGAGCTGAATACTGAAGACTTTAATCCCCCCTGCGCTAATGAAAACAATAAACCCAACGTTAAGGATACGACAGGTGCATGACTGGAACAATGTCACCTTGTCATCTTTCAAGCTCTCCAGTCTTCTTAGTGAGGAAATAGGTGATCTTATTTCTATAGTTTTAACCCATGTGCTTAATGCTTGAGTCTGGTCAATCTTCAAGTAAACCTTAGCACCGTAGAAACTTAACCTTAGGTGAAGTTGTTTACACTCAAAATAGATCCCAGGGTACTGCTGTTTCCACAAAAATTAGTATTGCATTGCTACTATGAGGTTCAGCAGTCATGTGATACTATGGCAGAGTTCAGTCTCAAGTCCGAAAAGAAAAGCTGCGTTACATGTGGCTTATTACTTGTTTAGTGACTAAACAAAAACAAAAGCAAAACAATCTTGATGTGGCAACTAGATGCACAAACAAATAAGAAAATTCATGCAAAGGCCCTAATCTGTACTCAATACATATTAATCACTATGGTTATTATATATATAAACTATTATTACATATCTCCTGAAAAAAGAGAAATTAATTTACTAGTCCAGAAAGTGAAGTTTTATGAGACTGACACTTAGATTTGATAGCTGAAGTAGTTAAGAGAAGTTGTAGAATCTCTTTAGATAAGCTGTAATAATTGAAAAAATTATCCTTTGGTTGATGACTACTTGAAATTGCAGTGTTGGCATAGTTAAGCTCAATAATAGAGTTGCTTTCCAAACTTCTCTTAAAATTATTATGATTCCTGGAAAGCAGAAATTCAAGTTGCCTTTAAATAAATTGAAACAAATTTTGAAGGGTCTTGGGAAAAAAAATCTCAAACTGTCCTCTTTTGAATTTCTGTCTTCCCACGCTGCTTTTGCACAGGGAGATGGGTAACAATAATTGAGATAGCAAAGACTTTCAGTTTAGATTGGTCCTAATTTGAATTTCACTCAGTTGTGAAATTGAACAGGTCTTTCTGACATCCAGTTTCTGTTTTGCAAAATTAAGACAATAATTTAAGATTACCTCACCATTAGTGTACAGATTAAACAAGGTATGTATGAAAATGCCTGGAGCCAAATGGGTCTTTTCTTTCTGTAGAAAACCCTACATGCGATTTCTACATCATCAGTTATGCTGTGAAACCTCTTTTTATTTTATTTTTATGTTCTAAAATTTAGAAACGAACTTGTATGCTGTTACATCATAATGTTTGCCATTTTTAACGTCTCATTTTTAAGTGGCAGCGATATATTGCTTAACTGTAAGTGTTTATGTGCATGTAATTCCATTGGTGTATATAGTTGGCACAAACTAGTCATTGCTTTAATACACGTTCTATGTTGCCTAGGTTCTTCAGGATTATGTGTTCCTGGATTTCATATCGATGTTATGGAATCCAGATGTTTTTAATAATGATGTGTGTTTATACTCTCACATTTCAAAATAATATCAGATTACTTTATGACTAGGAAAATACAATTCTGTCCTCCTATTTCCTTTTCCCTTTATATAGTTCAAATTTAAATACAAAATCCTCTCGTCATCATCTGTCCCTTTAAAAATACTCGAAACTATGTTAAGGCAAATCAGATCACAAATTTGTACAATTTAAATTAGGAAATTAGAAACATAGAAGAAAATATTTTTTCAAACATTCTGATTTTCTAACAAATCTGAGGGCTTCTCCAGTTAAAGTTGTAGGTAACCAAAATTCCCATACCAGCTTCAAATTTTGCCCTATAATCAGGGCCAACCAAGAGTTAAAATTTCAGGTAAATTGTGTTTCAATCTGTACTTTTATTTTCTACTTCTTTATTGCCTAAATATTTGTCTGAAACCTGTTTCTATCCTACGTTAAAGCTAATGACATTGACTGCATGTGCAATGACTCACTCTTTTGAATTGTCTGTCTGGCACTACATGTGTGAGCAGGCAATACACAGAGAATGACTGAATGCATTCTATAAGAATTAACACAGGAATCACTTAATGAACATTCCAATTTGATTTACTATGGATGATACAAATCAATCAGTACCTCCTGACATTGGCCATAATGCTTTCTGTTAGTGGTCATATTACAAATTATTTTCATTGTTGACTGAAGGTCACAAATTTATGCCAAATAAGCTCAATAATTAATAAGTTATTGAACAAAACATTGTACAACTATGTCCCTTAATACAGAGGGTACCAAAAAATCTATACACATTTTAAGAAAGGAAAAAAAAACTATTAAAATTGTCACACTCAATATATACAGCTAACAAAAGATGAATACAAGTCACATTTGACTTCGGCAATTACAAGAGGTGCTCAGAGTGGTTCCCTTCAGCATCCAGACACTTAAGATGAAGGTGAACTACTGCTTGGGCAACATTGACCAAAGTGCCCACTTGTGTACATTATTTTGGCGGCCCTGGTACATTTTCCTCTGCCTTCTGCTTTTATGGGAAGCTTCAGATGAACGGCAATAACCTATTTAAATTCTTGATGGATATTATACATGAACAACCAAACAAATAAAAAAATAAATAACTGTGGAAGTCAGCAAATATTCCCTCTAATTTCATATACTTTAAACTTTATACTTTGAAAAACTAGCACTTTATTCTTTAAAAACTTTATACTATAAAATTGACAGTATCCCTCGCACCACATCTCTCTCCATTTTTCAGGCTGTAATTCTCCTCTGTGAGTTTCATTCTACGGAAGCAGATTTTGCTATAGATCCTCTATCCTAGTGTTAGTCAATCTGTTGGGCCGTCTTAGTCCTGGAAGTGCAGTAGTGCTTTTGGAGTAGGGCCCGTGTCTTAGGGAGACCTACGTAGCATAATTATGTAAACACAAGACAGATGTTTTCAAGAGCACGGCAAATGCCTCTCTCATGTGAAAACCAATACATTGGCATAAGAAAAGCTATAACCCTACATATCCCTTCTCACCCCTACATTTGTCTGCAAAGATTGATGTTTGCATTGTTGCCAACATTGTAAACATTCCTTGCTAGGTTGTGCAGAGTGTTTGAGCAGTAGAAGCATTTAGGTGAGGAATATGACAAATTACTTAATTTGCTAAATCTTCTGTCTCAAAATAAACCTGAGCACTTATTCCACAAAAAATATTGTTTCTTCTGTTGCTGAGCAGCCATTACTTTTTTTCAATTTCCAATTCCTGGTTCTGGAGGGTCCCACAAGTTAATGTGTTTTCACAATATTATGCATTGAACTAAATGCATTCATTTAGATATTGCTTTAAGAGTGAAAATCAAAATTTATATGAGGGATTTGTATGGTGACATGGAATTATTTTGTAATATTTTCTTAATAATGAAAGTTTTCCATATGCCATCCATTACACTATTTGAATATAACATGTAAATTGATGATTCACTTCTACATCAAATTATTTTAAGAATTTCATAGACACTGGTGGTTAGTAAAGGAAAGTCTCTCCAAAATTAAAATTAACCCCAAAACTGAAACTGCCAATGACTCAATAAACATGGTCAAATATGGCATCCCCCTCAAAAGAGCATAGATAATGTTAAAACCCTTAAGATGGCATAATTATTGTTTTTGTAAAAATGAAAGCAGTAAAATACTTTTGCATAAACATATAGAACTTATTTTCAAAGTATGTGTTTATTACTCATCTAAACCCACAGACTCCCCAACAATGTGTAATCATAATTCATTTCAGTCCTTTTTGCTCTTTTGTCAGTTTTCAGTCATGTGAAAACCATATCCATATTTTTAGAGATAGACATGATTTTTTTTTTTTTTTCATTTCAAAGCTACCCTTGTCAGGTAAGGAATATAAAGCATATTGTATGTAGTAGTTCATTAGCTTGTGTTACAGTGCTTAAATGTTACACACATGGTTTGTGGGCCTCTGTTAATACCCTTACCTGTGGCCTTGGTCATATCGGGGTAGCATCTGCCCACTTTCTTGTGTTCTTCCTAGCAGCATTCGACAGTATTGACCATCTATTTTTTTAATGACTTTTTTTAGAGCAGGTTTAGGTTCACAACAAAATTAAAAAAAAGATACGGAGATGTCTCATACACCCTGCCCCTCAGTGCACAGCCTCCCCCATTGTCAATACTCCCCATCACAGTGGCGTTGTTACAGTTGATGAACCTACATGGACAAATCATTTCACCCAAAGTCCATAGTTATGTTACCGTTCACTTTTCATGATATATGTTCTGTAGGTTTGGAAAAATGCATAACATATCCATCATTATAAGAGCATACAGAGTATGTTCACTGTCCTAAAAGTCCTGTGTTCTGCCTCTTCATCCCTTCCCTCCCTCAACCCCGGCCAACCACTGATCTTTTTAAATGTCTGCTAGTTTCACCTTTTCCAGAATGTTCTATCGTTGGAATCATACAGTATGCACACTTTTTAAATTGGCTTCTTTCACGTAGTAATATGCATTTAAGTTTCCTCTATATCATTTCATGGCTTGATAGTTCATTTTTTTTGAGTGCTGAATAATATTCCATTGCCCTTATAATACATTTATCCATCTTTCTATTCACAATATTTATCTGTTCACTTACCGAAGGACAGGTTGCTACTCAGTTTTAGCAATTATAAATAAAGCTGCTAAAAACCTTCTCGTACAGATTTTTGTATAGACATAACTTTTCAGCTCATTTAGGTAAGTACCACAGAACATGATTCCTGGATCACATGGTCAGAGTATGTTTAGTTTTGTAAGAAATGGTCTCCCAAACGGGCTGCCCCATTTTGCATTCCCTCCAGCAGTGAGTGAGAGTGCCTGCTACTTCACATTTTAGCCAGCATTTGGTGTTGTCGGCCATTCTCGTAGGCGTGTAGTGGTATCTCACTATTGTTTTAATTTGCATTTCTCTGATGACATATGATGTGGAGTAAATTTCATGTGCGTGTTTGCCATCTGGATATTTTCTTTGGTGAGGTGTCTGTTTAGGTCTTTGGCACATTTTTTAAGTTGCATTGTTTCTTTTCTTATTGAGTTTTAAGAATTCTTTTCACATTTTGGATAATGCTTCTTTAGTAGCTGTGTCTTTTGTAAATATTTTCTTCTAGTCTGTGGCGTGTTTTATTCTCTTGTCATTGTCTTATGCAGAGCAAAACCTTTTCATTTTAACTAAGTGTAGCATATCAATTCTTTCTTTCATGGATCATACCTTTGGTATTGTATCTAAAATGTCGTCACCATGTCCGAGATCATCAGATTTCCTTCTATGTTATCTTCTATGAGTTTTATAGTTTTGAATTTTACCTTTAGCTCTATGATTCCTTTGAGTTTATTCTTGTGAAGACAGTTTATTTTTGAAACAATCTTCTCTTACCCTTGTTGAGACCCCCTCTCCTGATCACTCCTCTCTACTACTCTGGCTGCTACATAACCTTACGCAATGACAATAGTAATAGCAGAAATAGTAAGTATTGCTATTATTCTGACTAAATTAAATACATTCTCATGCTTATTCAAGTTTTTTTTTTTTGTTTGTTTTTTTTTTTGAAGATTTAGCTCCTCCTCTTCCATGTGGTCGTTATATCTTGGGGTTTCTCTTGACTTGATCCTGAATACGTCTTCTTCTTGCTTTCCCTAAACAAGCTCATTCATATCCATAACCTCAATGCAGCATATATGTGGCCATGAATTCCAAATTTATGTCACCTGCTCCAACCTCTTCACTAAACCCGGACTTCATATATTACACTGTCTTATTAAAATACTCAGTTATATACTTGAAATGTGTCTCCAAACCCATATGTATGGCCAATTTTAAACTCATGATCTCGTCCAGAATTCTTCTTTTCCCACGGTTCCACATCTGAGTGTAACGAGAATCTGTCAATGAAAGCCACAACCCTAGTACTTGTACTTGAAGCCACACTTTCATTCCTCCCAGTAATAAACACATTTCGAACAACTTCATTTGACAACTTTAGTGTCTCTGGAGTCTCTCTTTTCCCCCACTCCACTTTAACCATTCCAAGGTCAAGCTACCTGACTCTTCCTAACTCAATTTGCTACGTATCTTCTTATTCTGCTCTAATCTTTCTCCGTGAGATACCCAGAGTGGGGTCTTCTAAATACAAATATCCGCCTGTTTCCTAAAATTGTTCCACGGGTTTTCACTACTCTTAGAGTGAAAATCAAAATCCTCAACATGGTCTCCTTGGATCTGTACTTTTGGTCATTGGCTTTTAGTCATCTCTCCAGCTTTATCTTATGCCAAACAAACTTGGTTCTCTACACAACAGTCACATTTGCTTTATTTCTTCACTCTTTATTTTTTTGAAATAGAAAGCCCCCCGACACATACTTCTCCCACTGCGTCAAATATCTTTTCTCCTTTCCTGCTCAGGAAATACCTAATTCTTTAGCTCTCAAATACAACTTTCCTGAGGAAACCTCCTTTGAACTCCTAACTTAGTGGCATTTCTGTGTCGTATTCCCACCTACCACTCTACAGCTTTTGTTCATAACAACTACCACAGTCTTATTCATATATGCATTTAAAACAGTTACATGTTACATATGTATAGATGTATAGCACATATTTTTGCACTTATTTTGGCATCTAACATATCTAATTAATAATTGAAATGCAAAGTACTTTTTACTTCTATGAGTACTCAATTATAAGGCAAAATGTTTCAAAACTATTTCCAATTAACTCAGTTAAATGTAATAGACAACTGCAAGATTCAAACATTGTGCTTATTTTGGACTTTGTTTTTCTGAAGCCAATTTCATTCATACATCTCTTTCCTTTGATTTTATAAGTAGAGTTTTCAGGTAAGTGTATGTGGATAGTCTCGATTACATGCTGTGCCATTGATTTAAGGAGCTGCTTCAAGAGGGCACTATATCTAGAAATGAAAGGCTTCTCAATCCTATTTGCAGAGCACAGAGCTAGCATAGTACTGTCCAGTTTGATCATCTTATCAAGATTCTTAGCCTTTATCTTTTTGCTTATCTCTTTGTAAGCACCACTGAGGATGCATAAAATATGAGCAAATGCATTCTTAGTGAAGTCAGTGTTCACTAGTTTCCCATTATTTGTTTCCTGTCCTCCAGGCTGTACGCTCTATTGATCCTCACTCTTAGCCAGCATCTAATCTCATAACCTTTAAGACACCAAAAGTGGAGACACTCAAAATCTGTATTGAATTTCAATTCCTTCCAAAAGCTTTTCTAGGGAGAACAGCATGAAGCAATGCTTCTAACTCCAGGACTGATAATTGGTTTCTAGCCCCGATTCCGAGCAACTCCATGATCTTGTCATTCAACAACTCTGTTCTCTAATTTCCTCATGCAGAAAATATGGAACTTAATTATTTGATTCCTGGGATATCTTCTATTTCAAAAATCCATAGCTAATGTCAGTAAAAGTCATTATGTTAATATTTTATTGCATATATTCAAATTATATAAAAATTTTAAAATAAATTCTAATGTAACCATAAAATTATAACATAACCATTTAGCATAGATATTCACAAATGCATGCATTTATGTATGAAATGAATAATATATGTAACTCTAAGCTAATTATTCCCATTTTCATCAAGTGTTAAAAGAAAAGAGAATTAGATATATCAGATTATTTCATCTGTAAGTAACACTAATGGCAAAAATCATGCTTGATTTGAATCATTTTGTTTGAATTATTTAACTGTAACAAAACTTATTATTTGAAATTGAATTTTGCTAACTTATATTTTCTTAGCATCATTTGAAGAATTAATTTAAACTCATCCTTAGATTTAGAATCAACAATTAGAATCAACAATTTCTAATTGGATTTGGCAGACAAGGCCAATTTTACAATATCCAAAGAGTAAAATCAATTAAACGACAGAAACACCTAGTAGCCAATACTCTACTTTGTTTATAGTTTTAAGATAATGTTTTCTTCCTCCATAGTGCATGTTGCATATTTTCAATAAACTTGGAAATTAGAGTTAGTTCTTTCTATCCTTCAAAAATCTAAAATTGTCCCCCAACAAGAGACTAGAGGCCAAGCCAGCTACATAATTTGTTAATTCCAGTGCAAAATTAAATTGTGGGACTTGGCCAGAATAAAATATTACGCAAGTACAAGCTACAAAACACAAACTGTACAATTTTGGTGAGTCTCTATACCAACCAGTCAACTGCTCACATTTGCACTTGAAACTAGTCTTGCTTAATATAAAGATGAACATAAGAATTTATATTAGTTATTTAAAACTTTTTTTACTGTAAGTGAATTAAGTAGCAAATTTAAAAAAAAAAAAAACTGTGGAAATAATTCAGTTATAAAATTTGCAAGAATTTGATAAAAACCATAAGATGTTAAATGTTACATAGTAGGTAGATAACAACATAAAATAAATGAAATGCTATAAACTAAGAAAAATTTTCTCTCTTTTCTCTTCCCCACTCTCTCACTCTCTGAATACATTACTAAAGCCTGTTCTAAATTTGCTGAGAATAGTTGCATGGAAACTTTTATGTGCCTTTTTTTTCTGAGAAGAGCCATTTGCCTTCACTGATTTTCTGGATAACAGAGTGTCCCTTTCTCTGCACAGAACAATGAATTAGGACAACATTTTCAAGATGATTTGTCAAACCTTCAATACATACTGCCTCAATTTGTGGTACTAAATCTTTTGCCAGCAGAAAAGCAGTCACGAGAGTTAAGTAGGCCAGATTGAAAAAGTCCATGGAATTGAAGTGAAGAGATTTAGTAGTTTCTAAATGTCACAAGTCCCTTTAGTTCTTTGTGTTTCAGGAGAGAAATTGGATTAAATAGTTGTGCTGGAGGCCTCTGATCCTTTCCCCATAAGCTGTGGTCCTTGAGCTATTTTAATCAAACACTTTGGAGAAGTGTGAGATCAGGTTAAAAGCCCAAGACCCTCAGGGACCACTGGAAATCTCACTTCTGTGGCTTGAAAGTTCTGCTAAATTATTGAAATTTTATTCCAAAGCAAATTTGCCACCAGAGAGATGAGGTCTCAGGTTTTTTTTGTTTTTTGTTTTTAAATTGTAGTTAGATTCAGATTCTTTTTCTTAAATATAAGCAAATTTCTTTCCACTTACAAAACGGAAAAAAACAACAAAACTTTAGAATCATATAAGCTTGGCATTGAATGTCAGTTTCAAAAACAGCTGGATGTTTAACTTTGCAGTCTTAGTTAATTGGCAAAACTGGAATTTATTTTCCAAACACCTTAGTCAGTATTAAAACACTACCACCAGTACCACCAGCACCACCACATTTGTCACCATCATCATCAGCATCCCCACTGTCATCATTCCATGTCATAGTTGGTAGAATTCAGAGAAGTCCAATATAAATAACCTGGCACCAAGATGGGTTTTATTTTAACTTGAGTTTACCCATCTGAGAAGTGTTTTTACTGCCTAATCTCCATTTTCCTGCATTAAAAAAAAAATCCTGGCAGTTTATAAAGCTTATTTTATTTGTTTTGCTAAAAAACTTTTAGAAAAGTGCTTACACACACACACACACACACACACACACACACACACACACACACACACAAAAGACAGGCTTAAAGTACAGTTTGGAAATGTGAGTGTAAGACTGAACATTAATAAATACAAAGCACTGAAAATGGCTGTGCATTGTTTGACTATCAACCCCGTTGTTTCCAAGAATAATGGCTGTGCTAATGTCATCTCCTTCACTCATTTGTACACTTTGTGTTCATTCTGTCCATCTTTGGAGAGAACTAGACTTCTTCATGAAAGAGACAGGGAACAAAACATTTTGCTTAAGCTATTCATTTTGGGTAGTTTTTTTTGTTTTGTTTTTGTTTGTTTTACAATAGCTTAGTTCACTCATTAATATGTACATTTTTCCAGGTGAATAAAGAAACATATTTAATACAAGTTTACATAATAATTTGGTAGTCATTTAATAACTTGAAGAAAGGTCAAGTGTCTATAATGCCATTTGATTCCCAAAGAGGCTGACTTTCAAAAATAACTTTGGAGTAATCATTAACTTTTGCGATATCTACAGACAATGACTTCCTTCCAGGTTGACATTTAGCCTATTACAGTACAAAAATATTGTTGAATTTAATGAAAAGATAAGAGATTTGTAATAACAGTGTCAGAGTTCTGAACTATTTGCTATTTTTTGTATTAAAAATCCAGAAAAAGTAGATTTTATATTTCAAAGTTGTTTTCTTATGTGTACAACTATAATTTTGCTGAATTTCTAATAATCAATATTCGTTTGAACATTTGTTTTCATATGTTTACCTTTTCATCTGCAAAAGGGAAGTATCAATCACTCATGTTTATTTTTTAAAGAAATAATTTATCTGCTTTGAAATCCTTAGCCCATGGAAAAATTCTGTTTATTTCCATTTTTATATATTCAATTGTTAAAGCCAACTAAAATGCTAAAAACAAATAAGTATTTATTGATTTCTTCCAAGGATTTAAAAAGATTTAAATCAGATATAATGAGTATATTTCTCTTTGCTGAAACTCAAACATAAAATCTTTAACAACATGAATATTAAGAGTATTATGTATAATTTTTGTGAGTTTTTGTGTTGTAGCTGTTTTTCAAAATAGGTACACTATTTTTTAAATGCTACATTTGCTTTATCTATATCTACACATTTATGTCTCCATGTATCTATCCATCATCATCTATTCATCTCTCTGCTATATTATTTGAGAGTATGCCAACACTTTACCCTTAGGTCTGCAACAAATATCTATGAAGAGCACACTTTTACAAAATAATAATAAAAGTATCACACTCTGTAATTTAAAACCGATAAAGATAAAGTTCTAATAATCTAGATGGCTTTCTTGATTTGTTTTTCTTTCGTGACACTGAAATTACTGATAATCTTGCCAATGTTTTATAAAATTCTATTTGTCTCATTTATGCTTCTCAATATAGTCAGGCTAAATAATATATATATATATATATATATATATACACACACACACACACACACACACACATATATATATATATACACATATACATATATACATATACATATATACATATGTATATGTGTGTGTATATATCTATGCAGAACTACTACATAGGTGATATGATATCCTCAGTTCATCTTTTTCACAGAATAGAATGCCAGTTTAGAGATATTGCATTTAATCACATGATTAAGCTAGTGTGTATCTCATTTCTCCATCCAAAAAGATAGCTTTTCCTTTCAAGTAAATAAGAATTTTCATCAATCAATGGCTCTTGCTAAAATCAGTTATTAAAGTGATTTTGTAAAAAGGATGATTTCTAAACCTTTCCAGCGTTCTGCACTAAATGATTTGTATACTTTTATAAAACAGAGCTTTTGTTTCCCTCCACCCTTCAATCATTGGAATGAGGGGCTATCTCTCAAATAAATGTTTTACTTCTCAAAAATAACCTTTAAACTTCTAAACTGAGGATTTTAATGTGAACTATTTTTTTTTTCCCTTCAAAAAAAAACGGCCACTATCAGTAAGAAAAAAAGGATTTCTTCTTCACATCTTCCAATAATTTTTAGAGTGGGGAATTGGTACCTGTAAAAATGTGACTTAGATTTTTATGACTAGTCTGAGATGCAAGGGCTTTCAGAGACAAACAATGCTAATTTGCATTTATATGGGACTAGATTGCCATCCCAGAAAACTCTATGGGGATTCTTTCAGGCTGAGAGCATCACAGACCTCATTTGAAAAATGAAATGCATAGAATTTATTATCTTGTCATTATATATGTGAAGTATTATCTCTTATCGGTGAAGACATAAATATGGATAGTAGGAAAATGCATATGATGAGAATTTGGCCTTGAATTTCATGTATGCATACATAGTTCATTTTTCTCACAGAATTGTGTACATTCATTTTCTCACCCTTTCTTAATGTAGGTAAAACATGTCCCAAATTATAAAACTAAACACCCTACAAAGATAAATAAAGATATAATGTTTGTCTTCTCCCAGGAAAGTACTTTGAGATTCATCTACATTGTTAGATGTATCAATAGTTTATTCCTTTTGTTTGCTGAGCTTTTTATAGGTATACTAAAATTCATTTACCCAGTTGCTGGTCTTTACCTTGTTTCCAGGGTTATTATGTTGACATGTGCTGTAAATATCCATGTAAGTGTTGATTTCTCATGGGAAAATACATAGGAATGAGATTGCTGGGTCATATTTTAAGTGTATGTACACCATTATAAGAAACTGCCATTTTTCTTCCCAAAGTGGCTTAAGAGTTCCAGTTGATTCATACCCACTACTTTGTTTACACACACACACACACACACACACACACACACACACACACATATGTATACATATATTTTCTTTTCTAGCCATTTTAAATTGAGTGTAGTGGGATGTAACGGTGGTTTTAATTTGCCTTTATGTGTAAACAATGATGCTGATCTTTTCATGTATTCGTTTACCATCTCTATTTCTTCTATCTAAATATCTTTATTTCATCCATAATTTAAGAATTGAAATCCCTTTATTCCTCTTAAGCCAATTACTCTCCTCATCTTTAAAATGATGCACAATCTATCTTTAATTTCTATTGGCTCTTGTGAATGAACATATAAATATGTTCAAGTCTTTCAACCTTAAAAATGACACACACATACTCGAAAGCCACCAAATACCCTTTTCCTGTCTCACGTCCGTTTCAGGGTACTGACATGTCACGTTGTCACCTAATCTTCACAGTGAAATCATAAGTGTGTACATTTTCTGTCCTCTTTCTCACAAAAAAGGAACATCATTACAGGCCCACCCCATGAGCAAGTAACAGAAAAAACCCTTTCTGTCTTGCCACAATTTTATAAATTCCTTTTGTCCCCAGTCCATCAAGCAAATGTTGGATTTTCCTGAAGTTTCCCTCATCAGAGTATCTTCCTGGATGAGAATGTCCACCCCCATGATTTGATTATCACCTGATAATCGCACAGCACAAGGGGCACTGATGATGGCCCTGACATTTTTGCTGGGCTCTGGATCATTATACCCTATTCCTTATCATATATCCTCAGTGTTCCCATTTCAAAATCACCTTAATTCAATATGTTTAAAATTAAATTGGTCACTTCTCCCTGCCAAGTCTCTGCCCTTCTGGTACTACCTGCCTCTGCGGATGTCACCACTGATGGTCAAAATCAGACGCATAGCTTCCGGTTTGCTTTTCCCAATTTACACCCATGCAGTCACAACACTGTACATATCCATTCTCCCTCCTAAATACTCCATCCATCCCATTCTTACCCTCACTAGCCCACCACCATTTCCCACCCCAAACCTGCAGCCTCCTGTGACTTCTTGCTCTTTTCTCTCTCTACATCACATTCTCAGGGGTGCTTCTGAAACGTGAATCTTATCACTGCATTGTTCAAAACCTATCAGTGGCTACTCAATGCCCTTACAGAAAAAGCAAGCTCCTTTATGTGTCTTGCAAGGTATGCTGTGACATCTCCTGGCATCTTCTGCATCACTTCTCTCTGCTAGTCCTGCCCACTGCATGTTCCAAACACACCAAAGGGTTTTCATTCCCTGGAAACCTCTCAGTGCCAGATACCTGGGGGTCCTCACTCCCCTCTTGTTGCCTGGAGGGCTGCCTGAGAAATATTTTCATTGCCTTCATTTCCCCTCCCCAGCCCCCCTAACAAAATTCACCCTTTCTGTGTCAGTTTTATTTTTATTTATTCTGAGGGGGGTCTTATCTATCTCCCTAGATTGTTTTTTTGTTTGTTTGTTTTAGATTATGCTCTTGCAGAGCATTCTGTACTTGGATCAAATATTCATTTATTTTTATAAATGTTTTATTGTTTTCTTTGAAATGAAACATAAAGACATGAGAGCAGTGACCATTTCTACCTGTTCTTCAGCTTCTTTTATAGCCTTTGACATAAATGAGCACCATATATTATTACACAATAACTTCGTCAATTAATCTGTTGATTGATTCATAGTGTATAAATTTAGTAGAATGTATCTGGAGTGCATAAAATATTATCTGGGTAGGTATCCTGGGAAATGGTTGCTATTATTATAGCTAGAATTGTATTTAACTTTAACATGATATATTTAATGCAGTTAGAGCTTCTTTGAAATGAATACTCTATATAACTCAGTCAGGTATTCAATATATGCCTGCAAAACTCTGTTGCTATATTTCTTTTTTTCTCCTGAGACATATACCCTAAATCATTATCCTTTACATGAAATGTCTTCTAATCACAAGGTCTTTCTATTGTGCTGCAACCCCAACAGGGCCACCCTCAAAGGGCGGGCTGTCAGAACACACCAGTACCAGTGCACCAGTCCCCCGATGGGCAGCCTCACTCACACTCCCCCACCCCACCCTGGCTGCAGCATCAGCACCACTCACAATGATGCTGCGGGAATGGCCCAGAACCCACTGTGCATTCTACTCTTAAAAGTGGAAGGAAACCATTCATTAACATACACTGCAACGGACTTACTGTTTTCTCAGGTTTGTGGAGACGAAAGATAAAGTCCAACTAGAAGTTCATAGTGTCTTAAACATTGCAGTGTACATGAGCGTGTATGTGTGTGTGTGTTCATACTCAGACACTAATAGAAAAAATACAGTTAGGAAGCATACGTACTTCACCAGCAGTACAAGGATTAAAAATAATCATGGGGATTAATATTCTCCTGTCAATTTAGAAAATTAGAAACAATTAGCTATATCACATAGATTTATTTTATTTATTTGATTTCTTTAAAAAACCACTTTATCAAGGCATGATTTACATTCAAACACAATATGTATTGAATGTATACAACTTGAAGAGTTTGAAGATAAGGATACATCTATGAAACCATCACCACAATCTATGCCATAAATATATTCATCACATCATTTAGGATATATCTGTTTGGGGAAAAAATAATTTGGGGCAAATTGCTTAACATTTCTGGGCCTCAGGTCTTCCCACCCTAAAATAAGACTGATAATATCATACCTCACATAGTTGTTGTAAGGATTTAATGAGCTTACACATATGAAATATATAGAATAGATCTTAGCACATAATAAATATTCATTAAAATTCAGCTAGGTATTTTTTTCCTAAAAACAATTACTTATTTTGTTTTCTTTTTTTTAACCTGCTCTAAAAATCTCTTAAGGTACAACCTTTTGCCATTTCAGATAAGTTCTGTGATCTTCATTTCACAAGTGGAAAGCTAAACTAAGACAAAGACAGGTCAGCACCATGCCCAGAATAGAAACCATGCAGTTCGTTTAATCAATACCTTTTCTATTTTCCCCCTCTGATGTGGTTGTCCTATGGTTATTATATGATTTCCTCTCGCCTTTGGGAGTTCAGGTAAGGTGACTAACGTTCTCTTGGAAATAGGCATTAGAAGTGGTCAGCTTAGACCAGCTCTGCTCTGTCTAACAAAATGAGATCTCTCTTATCTCCGACGAGAATTTTAAGATGCAGACGACTGAGAACAAATGAGTTTGAAGTCCCAGGGGTAATTGGCAGAGAGCAAGAGAAGGAGGATTAAGTATATTTTTGTTTAATTGTACAGAAGGACTAGGGGCATTGATGCTTTAAAACAGGGAGAATCATGGACAATTTCTACAATATGCTTTGTGAGTCATTTGTTATATGCCAGAGTGTGTCTTTCTGTGGAGGAAATGTAAAAATGTTTTTGAAGTAGCTAATGTGTACCATATATCGTGCTGGACTCTGGAAGACAGAAGTGGACCAAATAAAGATGGTCCACGTTGTCGTCCAGGAGATTAAAGTGATAACAGACAAATGAGTAAATATGGAAGGTGATTTCAGATCGGAAAACACACCATGAATAAAGCTAAAAATGGTAAACTAAAAGTTGACTAATGAGGAGTAATAAATCACTTGGTAATCTTAGGAAGATCTTGGCAATCAGAGAAAAGAGCAAAGACAATAGTTGTTAAGAGGGAAATAACAACAATAGGGCTGGGGTTAGTAAACCAGCAGGGAGAGGTACAAAAGATGTGTCACAAATAGTACAACATGAAATTAGAGTTATAGAGAGATACCAACTCATATGTGATCTTGTAGGCCAAATTAGGGTGAGATCATTGAGGCCAAATTAATTCTCAATTCAACAAATAATGAATGCATACAAAGCACCAGGTACTTTGTGAAATTCGGGGGATATATCAATGAGCAGAATGCCCTTGGCCCTTGTCTTTGTGAGAGCTATGTTGCTCTGCGTGGCCTCTGTACAGGATTGAAAAACCAAGTACTTGACAACATCAGATAAAAATGCCTGAAAACTGGAAAATCAATGAGGAAGCAGATCATTCAATAATTCCATCTAGATCCTAGGACAGAGTTTCAATATTAGTTATTTTGATTTTCACTGATCCTTTAATTAAACCAACAATTACTAAACTCATTTGACATCCAGTATGTAAGAGCTTATATCATTTGTAGAACTATGTGGGTAAAATCAATCACAAATAATTTTCTAAGTCAAGTGCTAAAAATTTAGGGACTAGAAAAAAATAACTCACTGTATTAAAATTGCTTAGAGCCTCAGTTAAGTTGCAAAGGGCTTAGGTGATCTTGCTATGTATGGTAAGAAAAATAACAGAACATTAAAAGAGTATGCGTAAAATATTAAATTAAGCTTTATTGCATGCCAACAATATAGAACAAAATGTAATGCAGCATAAATGACCCATAAATGTTCATGTCTGCATTTAGAAAATCCAGGTGATCTCAAAGGCTAAAATCCCTGTCTGCCTATTTAAAATGAATTGACTTGAGATATTGCCACCAAGAGCACCTGGGGACATAAGGTCATAAAAAAAGATTACTCCAGCTTAAATCATAGAGCAATTGCATAATACATCAGGCCACAACTTTTTAAATTAATTTTTGCTTTATTTATGTACTTACTTACATTTAGAAAATCAGAAAAATGGACGGGGCTATTCTTTTTTCTCATTTCATTGGGACCATGATCCATTATCTTCTCTTTTCTGTTTAAACAGCAGATTTATTGAACATAAACCTTATATGATGGCTTTGTGGAATTAGTTATTATATGAGGATTTGTTCTGACATGCACATTAAGTTGACTGAGTATTCCCTTCATGAAAAACAATTTTAATGGCCATCACTGCCAAGTTAACCAAGGGCTCTGAAAATCCATCTGTGTTCTTTGAAATCTGTAATAAATATTCTGTATCAGTTAATTGTATGGGGAACCCAGCTTTATTTCAATGAGCTACATTAGCCTAGCCATACAGGTGTGGATCAAGAAGGCTAAGAATTATTGAAAGCTATAAGCCAATTTTGCTGATTCGTTGGCTCTCTTTACACTTAAATTGAATTAGTGTATCACAGTGAAACCCCGTCAAAACGTGCCTCACGTTGATCGATTCAGACAAAAATCATCAATCACATTATACTCTCTGAAACATACCCATAAGTAGTTTTAAACATTATTTGGTTTGTTTTGAATGATACCTGAAGATCTTGGTGCTATGATAGCAGGTAAAAATTTGAGCTTGGAGACAGATGTATCCCTAAAAGTCTAAATCTCCAGGAATATGCAGAAATCATTGGTAGGGCTTTGAATGTGTACAATGTATTGATTGTGAGTTTGAGCCAATGTGTCTAAATTTCCAGCTAAACCCTTGCTGGCACCTGCATTACACATATACTGTTTGTTGAAAGTTCAGTTAAAGTGCAAACTCCTCTGCCATACTTCCCTTAGTTCTCCTCTGCAGTTTTTTTTTTCCTCCCTCATCTCTTCTGTACGGCACTTTGTAGTTACTTCTCCACTAAGGATAAGTATCACATCAAATCATTAACGTGTGTTCTCCTCTGTCTTCTGAACTCTGAAGATCCCACCCAAACCAAATATGCACACATTCTCCCTCTAGGATGGCAATTGAATGCATTCAACTCTGTATTCTCCAATACTAACATGGCATGATATAGGATATTGATACATTACGATATACCATAATGTGCTAATGATATGTATCTGCCATACCACAGGTAAGCAGTAAACGGTGCAATGAATGACTGAAAGGGTAGGTGGTTGGATGTGTAGATGGATATTGCATTTTTAACCATGGTAGCTTTGATGCTTAAATTCTTGAAATTTGAGCTACTGTGCTCACACTTGCTAAAGACATGTTGAAGCATATCTCAAACACGAAAAGACAGAAAGCTAACTAAGAGGAAAACAATTAATTTGCATATGTACATCTTATTTTATTGCTTTGGCACAGAGACTATTGCAAAACGCACACAAAAATGTTGGCTGTGGTTTCATTTTCAAAGTTAAAATGAGTTTTTGCTCATAACATACATACTTTTCTGGAGGGATTCTTAAAAGTATCTGAGTCCTGTAAAAGCATTTGATTTACTCTTAAATTAGACAACTGACTTAAATAGCTATTGCCGGAATAAAAATGATACAGTTTGCATATATGTCAATGTCTGCCATGGGTAAATTGTGTTTTTCTAGAGTTGGTATTGAGAAAATAATAGTATTAACATTGGTATTTAGTTATTGAGTGCCTGTTATACCTTTCACTGGCCTATATGATTTCAATATTTCACTTAAATAATACAATTCTATGTACTAAGCAGTACTGTTAATATCAAATCTTTTCAGAAAAAATAAATCAGCTTTTCAAGGACTGTAAGCTGGTAAACTACAGTGGAACGATTTGGTGACAGGTCTGTTGTCCACTCCACTAGGAAGCAGTTAACATTCACCTGCTGCCAACAGCCACACAGCCAAGCAGAAGCAGGTCAGGACTTTATTCAGATTTGTGAGATTACATTAAACTAAATCATGTGTTTAAGCTGTCGCATTGGACATGCTCTTGAAATGTATTGCCCGTCAAATTTATCTCATATGATACCGAGAAAGAAAAAATGCATACAATAAAAAAAAAATGATGCGTGTTAGGAAAAAGCGCTGAAGGACTTTGATAAGATGATGTCTTCTGTGGAGGTGCTGTCCTTGGCCCTCCCCTCTCCATTCAAGGTCATGACAGGGGGACATTCCATAACTGCAGGACAAACTTCCTTATCTCTCTCACCTCCAAAAGGCGTTTAGCTGTGCCCCCTTACGTCATACCTTTGCTAACCTATTATTACAGAGGTTTGTTACATTTTTTTTAATGGTCTGTAGGTTTGTTGAGGTTATGCACTGTTACTGTTGTGTCTCCTCTATTTAGTACATATTTTGACACCCATCAAGCTCGTGTTCAATGTTTATTAAATAGAACAGGAAAAATGAACAGTTTCTCCATGCTGATATTCATAAATGGAAGAATTGACGTAGTCCCAGGGAATTATAAAGCTGTCTCTAAAGAGCTGTACCAGAATGTAGCATTGTAATTCAGGGAATCTACAGGAAATATTTTAGGACATGCTGGCCGGTGACCATGTGGCTATAACCTATGCAGCCAAATGTCTTTGTTTGCTAAAATACCTATCATGGTAACAATCATCATGGCATAAATGTAGGAAATTCTTATAAGGTTTTTGGATTTGTATTGCATCTGTCGCCTTCTACCAATATAGCTGACATATGGAAATTTGGTGACACTCTTTTATGTGGAGAAAAGGCATTACACAAGTCTTTAGCATATGACTCTATTTTGTAAGCTATAATATTCATATATATGTAAATGCATTTTCACATCTCTAGACCTTGCTGAAAATGTTTAATCTATTTGTGCATATTTTTAATATGTAAGAAATAGTTAACTTTGAAATATTTCTGAAGATTAAATTAGTTCAACAATAAAAAGAGTTTAGGAAGTGATTAAAACATGGTAAAACTTCAATGTGTTAAACGTTATGATAATTATTCATGTAAAGGAAATTGATCAGCAGAGAATATTTGTTAAGAGAAAGCGGAATCAAAGAAATTTTATTGGAATGTAAAAATTTAGGAAGTGGAATGCTTGACTTTTAATATGAGAGTCTAATTAAAAATATACAAAGCTATCATGTGGTTGGTTAGCTTTCATGGTTTGAAATTAGTTAAGTAATAAGTATCTAGGTTTGTAATATAACTGTTCCCTAAGGCTCATTTTCTCAGGTTCAACCTGGCATGGTTTTGAATACTGAATTAATTTATGAAAACTCAAGAGAAATTAAAAACTACAGTCTATGAATTCAAATTCTTGCATCAAAAGTAAAGCATCCATTTGTGAAAACTCCAAGTCTGAGATTCTTCCCAACAGCCATTTACTGATCCGTAGATTCTTGGTACACCAAGCTAATTCAAACCTGAAAGACAAATGTTAAAGGTGGCATTGGGAATTCTGCACTGTCTTTAGCAATCCATGGGGCCACAGACAAATGCATCATAGACACACGCATTGAACATTTCTACGAATCAAACCAACCAGAAGAATAATATATTTCTAGAATTCCTGTGACTTCCCACTCCAGGATTATTGCAATAAAGATGACCTGCTCCTACCTTCTGTTCATAGATTGCTGCAAGTGTAATGTCTGTCTGAAAAGTTGCTAAAGTAATGAAAGAATGCACTAAAACATACAAGAAGTAAAATGTTCCCGAATGCTGCCTTTTGAAAGGATTAATCTTCCATGAGTGATTTATTCTATTAAAAAAGTTTACTCAAGATAAGATATTAAAAACTGTTCTACTGGCTGAGGACACTTTCTCTCACATACTCTACTATCTTTTCAGATAATTAAGCACTGTCTTGCAAACACTACCTCTCCTATGCCTTTCAGCATGTGTGAGTAAATTGCATTTCCAAGAAATTTTTGCTCCATCCATCTTGCTTTCAAAGTGCTGTTTTGTCAGTCTGCGCCTTGTCATACAGAATGCCTGGAAATGCATTGTTTTCGCAAGTGAAATCACTTGTGTGTTTTTCTACACCTGGGCAATACCTATTAACCAGTAAGAAATAATGCTCCTGAGGGTTGAAGTGGGGTGCCCTTATTTTTCTTGGTCATCTATTTATATGATTTCAAATATCAATGGTATGAGGATGACTTTGATTTATATTTCTAGGCCTGACCCTTTGTCCTCTCTATCCCCATGTGTTACACAGACTGCCAGATATTTCTTGATCATAAGTAGAACCAAATTTTTGACTTCCCATTTCTCCCTTCTTTCCAATAACCTTTAAAAGAATTCTGATATCGCCCCCTGCAATCTCAGAGGCTGTGAATCATTTTTCATTCTCGCCAGCCCTATGTTCATGATATGGAATCATGTGCTAAAAAAGTATTATATTCTACTTTTAAATCTCTCTTTTTACCACCCAACACTTCACCCAGACCAGTAGGGACTCATGTAAACTACATTAAAATATCACAATGATATCTTTGTTTGGAAACAATATTAATATCTTACTCAGGCCATATTATTTCCGTTCCTCAAATTATTTTACTGGCCCATTTTTGCTCCTTTAATAAAACTCACTTAGAAGATTCAAGGATCTTGGCAAATAACTTCAGTTCAGACCATATGTTTATCACCTGTTGAGTCATTTTACTCTAGTCAGACTTGAGAATTTTTTTTTCCTCTCTCATAGTTTTATTTTTAACTTATGATGAATTATTCCTCAGTACTATTTCTAGGGTCTGCTGTCTCCCTAGGGTACCGAGTTAAGCACCAGGAATTAGAGATAAACAAACTGTGGTTAGCACTCTCAAGGGGTTTTGTTTTCCTAAGAGGGATACAACAAGTGAACAATTAACCTCTGTTCATTATAATCAGTGCAGAAATAAAGATATCTACAATGAGGCACAGCAAAGATGTGAGTAACAAGGTTGCAGTGAGGTCATTCAAAAAGATTCACTAAGGGCATCTAGAGAAGAGTTCTCCAGGTAGGAGAAAACTAATGCAAATGGAGAGGCAGAAAACAGAACAAGGTTTTCTGAGAACAATGATGGCTTCAATAATGCCAGAATCAAATCTCTATGGGAAAAACCTTTAGAATAATGTTTGAAATTTTTATTGGAATGAGTTTTAATGTAATGAAAACTTAATGGTTATTTTCTCCAATATGTACATAGGTGGTCAATTTTTTCCAATATGTATTTTTAGTATTAAATGAGATTATTCAATGTTAAGCATGTCTTTAGACAAGCCAGCATTTCCTTGTAGGGTCTTATATTTCCTTTATGATTAAAATGTTTTAAAGGTCACATTCTGTATTTGGATTAGGTAAGAGTATCTGAACTGGCTGTGTGGATTCCCAAGGGTTGGTCAGAAAGGTTAGGTCACTCTTTGCTAAGCAAAGTGAAAGGCAAGGCAAGTCTGTGCTCATCCAGTTCCCTCTATGTCACACAGCCTTCCCTCATTCTTTGAACTGTCGATTGGCAAAAATAACTCTCCAGATAAACCCACAAGAAAAATGGTTCATTCGGGGGGAAAAAAAGGAAAAAGAAACAAAAACCATCACCACAGTGCGGGAACGCACACCTCCAACCCGGGGCTCCAACCGGCTCCCACATGAAGTAGGAAAAATATTTCCCGGTTCCAAGATGGCTATTCTCATTACTGTTATGAGAATAATAATAGTATTGGCATCCCTCCCCCTGAAGTTACCACAAAGGTTAACATGAAGTCAGGGCTAGAGAGTCAACGGGGGCCCAGCTCCACCCACAGTCCTCCCAGCTCCATGGTTAAGCCTCCCAAGATGTCAGTTCACTTTTATCAGAACCAAACCAACACTTTCTCCCCTTTTACTCTTTCTCCCCTTTAAGTCTCAAGGCCATTGGTCACCTCCTGAATATACGTATTTATGAAGCTTTCGTCTGTGGCAAATGTTCTTTCTCTGTGGACTGAGATGAATCTCCCCATAATTGCATCATAGTCTTTACACAATGATCTTAAAACAATTTTTTTTAAGTTGTCTTTTGCACTACGTTATAAGATTGAGGTGCTCACTATGTCCCAGTGTGAAAAATAAAGTTTTTAATTAAAAAAAAAAAAGATTCTTAGGGTATTATAAACACTTTTATTCTCAGAGTCGAGTACAGTCTGGTGTACAACTGCTCACTTCACCTGTACGGTCCCACTAACTCGTGTTTCTGCAGTCATGCACTTCACAAATAATGCTAAACATCTGTAGAATAGCTTCATAGAAAAGAAAAGAAAACATAATTATTGTAAACAGCTGTCAGAGACCAAAAAAAAAAAAAAAAAAAAGAACAAGTAAGGAAATTAAGGAGGTTGATTTTATTTAGAGGGTTGAAATGGGCAGCACACCCCAGATCTAAAGATTCGATTGTCTCAGCAGGGGCTGTTGCCTTCCACTTTGCCAGGAAGCAGTAAACATGTTGCAGATGACTTGATTTATATTTGGGTTGTTTTACAAGCAGGGAGAGTCTCAGTCAGTTATTTGAACAGGAAATATTTTTCTCTGTGGTTACCTAGTTTCAAGGGAATAAAAGGATTCTCATCCCAGCTAATGACTCAAGAGACAAAGAATGAGGAGTTGTAGAGCTTGTGTCTGGTCTTGACAACAGGTTCAGGCAAAAGGGGGAGGTCTGAGTCTTCCAGGTGAAGAAGGGGCCAAGCGACAGCAAGTCTTGTGGGAATCGTAAGGGAGAGTGGACAAGAGTTTTCTCTGAGCCCTATGAGGGAAGGCTTGTTCTTTGCAGTAAGCCATTTCCCTGAAGAGAAAAGGGTGAGTGATTTTTCGGAAAAAATAAACTAAGGATGTTTCTACACTGTCATTGTTCTCTGGCAGTAGTGAAATCAGGCATAGTTTAACATTGTGTTCATTAAACATGGAGGCCGTTAGACTGGGGTGGCTCTAATGCCGGGTGGCCCATGTAAACAAACCAAAATCTAAGTCTGCAAATGTCTCAAGGTTACAACATCAAAATGCTAGGACAACCAATCACAAACTGCTAATAGGTTTCAGGCTATAGCCAATTAAATAATTTCCTTTCTTTGCTTCTGCCCTTTTTCTATAGGCCTTTACCCTGGCTCCTGTCTGGGGAGTGCGCCTCACTGTTTCCGGTATGGCACTCCCCAATTATTTGATTTGATTTTTGCTCAGATAAACTCTTAACATTTTTAATATGCTTCTGTTAATCTTTCAACAGTTGTCATGGTTTCAAGAATATTTGCAGTGAGATGGTTTCTGGTAATTATATTTAATGCCGTTTACTATCAGTTACTCTACCTTAGGTTATTATTATTATTTTTTAATTCGTAACTTCTTTAAGTATATTCGTTTGTTTTGTATATTGTTTAAGTATATTGTTTTGTTTTGTTTTTCTTCTGCTAAGTCTTTTTTTCCACACAGAATCTCCTCCATTGGTCCTACTTCCATTGGCTCCTTTGTGGTTTTTATTTTTTGCCTCAGCATTGTTGTAAATTTATAGTAATACAACGTTACTTCCAACAGATGTGAGCTCCTTTGTAGGATCAGAAATGTGACTCCCAAAATATGTTAATACAATAGAAAAAAAGGTTTGATGCTTTTGTTTAACTTCATTAGCAAGCAAGATGTATTTTTTTTTTTCTTGTTCTACATAGAAACTAGGTGAACTTTTCAGTTTAAAAAGTCTTGTAAAATAAATGACTGTGTGTTTGATTTATACAGGCAACATAGAAACCATGCACTTTAAAACTGAAAGAAAGAAAGAAAAAAGGAACTTGGATTTTATGCTAGGATTTATGCTTCATGTAGTTTGTTAGATGTGGATCAAATTAATGGAATATTTCATTGATATTGTTCTGCCAGCATTCACAAGTATGCTATAACTTTGCACTGGTTACTGTTCTTGAATCTGCACTGAAACAACAAAGGTACAGTGCTGTAATACATGGTGCTATAATATTGATTGTTTATACACTTCCTTTTTCTTTATCATGTGACCCCAGGGATTCCTGCTCCCCTTCAAATGCATGATTCTTACCAAGTGGTCCACAGGGATGAGACTTAGTGGTGATATAAAAAAAAACAATTGGTCATTTTTTTCTTTATAATAAATTTTCAGTAGAAATTTATCGTAATCAATAGAAGATAGCCTGATTCCTTTGAGATGCATAATTATTAAAAAAGAATGAACACATTTATACTTAAAAAGTTGACATTTATAGATTTTATTTTCATTTAGATAGTTTTACAACATCATTGAAAATCAGCGATAGTATGGAAAGGTCTATGCTAAAAAAATACATATATACATGTAATCTTCTTGCTGTAGAAATACACTGTAAGAGTGACAGAATATGGCAAACAACTCATAGGATGCCTTTCAGGCTTTTTAACCTGCCTAATTCAAAGACAAATCTAGGTATGGAAGATTCCCTTGTCTCCACACTTGTTATTTGTTGGTTTATTGGTGATGCCATTCTGACAGGTGGAAGGTGATAGCCATTGTGGTTTTGATTTGCATTTTTCTGATGATTAGTGATGTTGAGCCTCTTTTCATGTGTCTGTGATACAGAGAACTAACTGATGGTTGCCATACAGGAGGCGTGTGAGGGGGTGGGTGAAAAAGGTGAAGGAGAATAAGAGGTACAAACTTCTAGTTAAAAAATAAGTAAGACATGAGGATGTAGTATACAGCATAGGGAATATAGTTAATGATATTGTAACAACTGGGCATGGTGACAGATGGTTACTAAACTTATGGTCACATCTTAAATTATATAAATGTAGAATCACTATGTCGTACAGCTGAAACTAATATAATATTGTTTGCCAACTATACTTGAATATCTGCCAAAAAACTTAACTTTGAGCAGGGTCTGTATTTCTCAGGGAAGTAAATTTTATCTAGATGCAATTTAATATATTTTAATAAATATTTCCAGCATTAATAAAATGTGTAGCTTTGGAAAAGTGAAGGTTTTTTTTTGTTGTTGTTGCTCTGTTTTGTTTTGTTTTGCTGCAAATATTCAGAGTCTAGTGAAGTGCAAGTTTTGACAGGAGATCATTACTCCTGTTTTGGCTTGGGAATATTTCTGAATTTAATGAGCATTTATCATGCATGATTTTTAAACAGCCTTTTAATAATAGAATTAAAAGTGTTTTCCTAAAAATAAACAATACAGATACAACCTATAATCAAGTATAATGTGCTCTCATTATAATATATATATATATATATATATATATATATATATATGATATTTATAATGCTGTTAATAAATCTTTACTTTTTGGAGAATACAAATGGTGGTAAAACTGAGTTTGTCCTTTTGCAAATTCATGTAACTGCAAAGTAATATGCATATTTTAAGATTTATTGAAGGCTTCTTCATGGCACCTCACAGAGTGGACCAGCTCTCACAGTAAGCCAAGACAGGCTTTGAGGATCAGTGAATTCTCCAGCCAGCGAGCTACTCTCAATATATCAGTCCCATCCAAATACAAAGGGTGCCAAAAAATTGTACACATTTCATGAAAGGGAAATCTATTAAAATTTTAATGCTCAATATACACCGATAACAAAAGATGAATACAAGTCATGTTTAACTTCTGCAATTACAAGAGGTGCTCAAAGTGGTTACCATCAGCATCCAGACACTTCTGATTACGGTGATCTACTGCTTGAGCAACGTTGACCAAAGTGTCCACATATTTTTGGCACCCCCGGTATATGGTGGAAGGATTTTAGCCTGCCCCCCTTTACTCTTCCTTCTCAGTCCATAACACAATTGGAACTAGCCACCTTTGGGCAGGCTTCCATGATGGCTTTTGCTGATATTTGTCCCACACGGTACACATAGTTCAGATTTAGTATTCTGAAATATTGGAGTGGGCTCTTATGATCAACCATTGCATAAATGCTATTGGAAACTTTAAAATCACATAGATATCATATTGAAGATAGAACTACTATCAGTGTTCAGGTCTGAGATAGTCCTATTCAAGCTCTCAGGGAAAATCACATTTGCTCTCACAAACAAATCTGATCTAACTTGCTCTAGTGACTGTCACCCACCTCTACTCTCCTACTTTTGCATATCCCAGCTACAGGTGACACACACCCCTATTCCTGCCCTAACATGGGTAACATTATGAAAATAACCTTTTCTCTCTGGCTAGTGGATCTGTATTCTTTAAATTACTATCTGTGTGGTAAATTGTGACTATACCAAGGGGAGCCAAAAAAAAGTCATTCTCAATAGCTATTTCTCCTATTCTCTCTGTTATAAGGGTTGGCCCATTTGCTGGACCTGTATGTATCTCAGTGATTTCCTGAATTGTTCTTCGCTTTCCCCTTCTAGGGCTAGAGACCAACATTATAGCATCTGAGGTAATTCCTTAAACCCTTCTCACACAAATATAAATTTTCTTTTACAAAAACTAAAGAACAAATTAGTTTGACATTTTCACTAATGTATATATGTATTATGCAAATATTATAATACATATATATGTATATATGACGTGCACATATATACACATGTATATATACATATATTACATATATACTATATATACACATATATACAGATATACATATACATTTACCTTTTTCAGTGTATGTTCACTTTTCAAGATACTAAAGAATTCATCATATATGTATTTGATTCCAATACTCACTCATTACCATGGTATTACCATGGCAACACCTTACCTGATTACTATCTGATTGGGTGAACTTATCTGCAGCTATTATACAGTGATACAAGCTTATCAACAAAAGGAGTTTGATGATTCTATCAAAATGAGTTTATACATTCTCTCTTTGTATGTACAAATTGTTCTCTTATTACATTTATTTCCCATTAACTTACCCAGTAACATGGATAAACTATATTTTACGGTAGTGAAGACTAAATACACAACTCAGGATTCACCTGAAAACCCAAATCTCTCATCTGCAGATTACTTTCAGAGTCACTTTCTTATGTACAAACCAGAACCTAGTTAGAGTTCCAATGTAATCTTGGAAATATCTTAAACACTTCAAGATTTTCCTATTTTTTGCTATTTCTTTCTCATAACATTTTCATAGTGTTTTTTACAGTAGAGGAAGCAAAAAGATCTCATTTCATCTTCTATGTTGTCCATGTCACTTTTAGTTTCTATGACACATTATGTAACACACATCACAGAGCTTGTCTCCCACCTTTGTACTGAAAACGTAGGATCGATGTTGTCATTGTTTTCTCCTCAAATGTTTGGCAGCTTTGCTTTTTCCTCAACCCTATCTGTCTGTTTGCAGTTGCTCAGTTGCATTTATACTCACATTTTTGGCTTTCGAAATCAATAATTTAAAATGGTTTTGTTGTTGTTGTTGTTGTTGCTGTTGATAAAACTTCTTCAAGCCCAAAACTCTAATGACCCACCTCTTCCCACCTTCCCCACCCCAGATATTCATTCTCAAGGTAATCTCCGATCAATGCAATGATGATAACATTTTTAAACTCAGAATTTTAGAAATTCACTACATTCATTCTTTTATCCATATTAATGTAAAACTGTTGTGCCTACACATTTTAAAAAGAAAATAAGTACATATATACGCCTTTAAATTGTACTCAAGAATAACACGTAAGTGGAAGTAGGAAGCTATTATTCATGTACACAATTATAACTCAGGTTATAAAGGGACTGTGACATGTTTAGTAAATTGATTTCAAAATTGTTCCAATTGCAAAAATAGTATGGACGTTTGTGCAACTTTTCAGTTCCTTATTCACAGGGAAAATATTCTATTTGATGGGGCCCATACAAAGCGATAGATGATCTAATGTCCTAAAAGTCTAAATATGAGGGAGGAATTTCAGGGGAAGAAGCCCAAAGAACATGCACACCAGTGCATGTGATTGTCCCGAAAATCATATTCCTTTGCAGACACCAGGTGTATATGAAAGAGAAGAAGGAATTCTAATACAGGGAATGGCAATACATTACTCTGAATACCTTGAAATGTGTCTGTATGACAATAAGTGGTCAAAAGCTTGTGGACACATATCTGAGCAATGAATGCATCACTGGTTTGGAATTTTAACCAGCCTTTTTTTGGTTGCTATTTTAACTGCAAATTCCAAATGCTTAGAGATGTAATACCAGAGGGGATCTGTCACACTCAGTGATTTAGAAACTCTGTACTTAAGGAGGAGCTGCAATGAAAACCAAAAAGAAAGACATTGATTCAAGACAAAAATCTGACCAAAAAAACAAGAGCTGTGAGTACATGGGTCCGCCAGAAAGTCAGAGAAAGTCAGAGTAAGTCATCATCATGAGTCAACTCCCAGCAAGCCTCCTACAGGCTGCCTAGGGACAGTGCCTGCTCTACCAATCTACACAACTGCTGGTGAATTCCTGCGTCATGTGATGCTCCAAGGTGACCCAAGGGAGCCTATGACACTGAAAGACTCCATGAAACTCCCCAAAGTTAGTGCCCACCCAAGTGGCGCCCAGATAGAACCCCAGAATTGCAGGTTTTTTTACATATAAAAGTATGGCAAGATGGATTTAGCAAGTGAACAGGGTTTTTCTTCTAATCAAATATATCTATAGCTATAAAATTGCAAGCAATTTAAGAATTATTTGAATTGCTGTACTTTCTCAAGTCTATGAAATTTGTCATTATTTTTAAGAAATGGTTCTAGTATTTCATCTAATTCATTATGAGTACCCTTGAAGATTAAAATCAGCTTACATGAGTTCTACAGTACACCAGGATTAGTGAGCTGGTGTTCACCTTATCTTGTTGCTAACATGATAAAGTAGGATCTTCCATTTTGATGCTATGCAGTTGACATACGCGCAACTCTATTGGACCTTACGTTTCAAATGGTAGCATACTAAAAATAAAAGTAAAGGATTCCTTTTTCAATAAAAACGTATCCATAGACACACATGTCAATTAGAGTTTATTCAGGGATGATAGCATTCCAAACAATAATTGGTTGGCGGTATAGAACATACTTACAAGACAACAGTTGGCCAATTTTTGTCATTTGTATGATGACATCTCAAGAGAAGGGCAATAAAGAAAGTTGCTTTAAGAAATATTTACGTCAATATACAGCCGGTAGCTTTCTGCCAACTATACTTTGTCAGTAGTTTTCTAATTACTTACTTTTTTTTGTTGTGTTCTCAGCCATTCTGAAATGATAATGATCCTTCTTAAAGCTGCCAAACATTGAGGGTCTTTCGTGTATTTCTTAAGCAAATCAGATTTAACATCATCAGTAAAATAATGCAAACAATGTTATCCTTGATAAGGCGCATTCAGTGACATTATCAAGAATATTTCTTTTTTAATTTAGGAAATTAAATTTATTTGCTCAGATACCATATGTAACCACGGTATCTTAAAATATTCTTTTAAAGAACTAGCTTTCTCATAATCAGTTTAAGAGTGAAAAATGAGATCATTAAATTTCAGCCTCAGAATGGCACTCAGAAGTCCCTGAGGCTTTTCTGGAAACCGAGGCCATAAACTGACTGTTCTTTTGAAACCCGTGATCACAAATAAGTAATTATCATTTTTTCTAATATTAATAAGTGAACAGAGTGATAGACCCACATCAGAGACTTGGTCTGGAGAGAAGAATTTGCTTTTCTTTTTTTTTTTAAACCCATGCTTTGTCTTTCTTACACTCACAGTTCCATTCTTACACAAGTCCTATCTTTCCTTTTTGCCCTCTTTCCTGTTTCTCTCCTCATCTATTGTCTTCCCTTTTTCTCTCGGTTTACGCACAGAATTGATTGGGAAAAGGGCTTTAGTATATGCAGGACCAAGGCCAGCTTGGTTGGGCCAGCCCTGAGGAAGATATTGTGCTAGGGTAGGCACACAGGCGACTGCCAGCCGATTCCCATGCCAGCTGCAGAGGTCACAGTGCCAGCTGAGTGAGGGCCGCAGTTCAGGCTGTCGGAAGGCATGAGAGCCAATGTATTTGCCGCGATAAACGTGACACGAAAGAAGACCCTGAAACACCAGTGGAAAAGAGGAAAAAGCATTAGTGTTGTTATTTGAAAACCTAATGTTTCCACCGAGGAGAAGAAGGGCAAAAATAACAAATTACCACCTCCAAGAGGCAGGCACTCTAGGCAATACGTGAAAGGACCCAAGAAATACTTACAATGGAGATTTTCCTGTGTTCTCTCAAAAAGTATTAAATATGCTTTTTTGTTTGTTTCCCTAGTAACCTAACTTACTGCTTCTGTGAGCCATTGATTTAACTAAAAATGAGAACTCAATAATTTAATCCAGTGGAATATGAGAGATTAAACATCAGGAAGTGGGCAGACTCACATTACTTAGAAAGCACTAGATTATGCCTGAATGTTTTTCATTTTTCTGTTCAGAGATGGAACAAGGCTATTCATTACTTGAAAGTGATTGTTTTGTCTCCTGGATCCAATCTTGAAGTAAATATGCATCAATAATAAAAGAAATATTCATGTTCTGTATTGGTGACTCATTTTATAATTTCTGTGGCTTGTGGTATGTGATTTGTATATGTTTGTATAAATATACAAATGTCTCTTTGACCCAAAAAATCAATGAGAGAAAAACAATTACTTATCAAGAAGATGTGAGTTTTAAATGAAATTTACTCATAGGACTAATATTAGATTCAACTTCCTGTAAAAGGTTTAGAATGAGGCAGTGTTATTATTATTTTTTTTAAATTCAGTTTTGGTGCCTTGCAAAGGCAATAAATCACAGTCTTTAAATTTTATTAAATGGAAGTAACCTAAAATATATGACACTATCTTGATAGAAAAGCTAATATTCTTAAATGTCTTGATAGCTAATAAAAATGTAGATAAATGATCTTTCATAGATCTGTGGTCAAGCTGGGTTATATCAGGAAAAACAAATGATAAAAAATATATTATGGGAAAAAATTAAGCATCAGATTTTCTCTCAGTGTTGACATTAAATATAAAATTTTTCTCGAGAATGAAAAGTGTTTTCAAAACAGTTTTAAAATTTGGTTTATAAAAATTTATGGCTTGTTAATTTTTTCACTAAGTGTTTTGAGGAATACAATAAACACTGGGAAGTCCTCAAATATCTTACATTTCTTGGATAAAGCATGCAATTTATTAATGCAGCTCTAAAAAGCAAAGATCAAAAAACTGTTCAAAAACATTATCTTTTAAATTATGAAAGGGCAATTAACATATACTTATATAAATTAGGTGTGTAAATACTGCTAAGAGATTTAACATTCAATATTTGAGTATATTCCACGTAAATAATTTATATAATTATTTATCTCTTTTGATGAGCATAGATTTTCAAATAATCATATTTTGCTGTAGTAATTATCATTTTAAAAAATCATTCACCATATGTAAAATTGCTGAAAGGATAGACTTGCAAATATTTTTGTATATCATATCTTTGGAGTAACTTTAATTTTCCTCTTCCCTTAATTATTTTTAATTCCCAATAATTTATTTTCTAATGAATTCTGTAAACATGGAGACACATAGACAAATGCAGCAACTACACAAAAGGCACCCACCTACTGGCTAAGGAACATTATTCTCTTGTACATGGGTGGTAATTTCTTAAATTCCTTTGTTATGGAAAACTGTGAAGAGGCAAGTATCCTTGGAAGAGATAATGTAGTCTTAAAAGAGTGTCGACACCACTGTAACACAGTTGAAAACATTCTTAAACTTGCAAAGTTGCAAACACCTGTTTGTAAAAGTTTTCAAAATCAGATTTTGAGGAAATAAATGAACACAGAGGAGTACAGGACATTAACCATTAGGGAGGAGTTTATCCATTTCTTCTCTTACTCAACAAAGTGCATGCAGCTGTCACCCTGAGCCATACAGCGATACAGATACACGTGATGCCATTGTGGAAAAAAGGAAAAAAATAGGCAAGATTTTCCTTCAGGGAATTTCTATTCTGGTGGGGGGCAGCGTGGTGGTGACAGAATAAAAAATATAAACTTATGTAAAGGAAATAAATGCCGGCACAAACTTCACTTGATGAGATAAATAACATATTTACAGTCTTACTATTTAAATTTATATGCTCATTGAGAGAGGACTGTCAATTTGTAAAGTGCTCAATGGTAATGAAAACCAAAGCGTTTAGCATCATGAGAAAGTGTGGCTCAAGCCGTTTCCCTGAGTGACGGACCCGCTTTGAGGATCAGAGATAACCCATGGGGTCCCAGCACAGTGGGGAGGTGCTCAAATTAATAAGCCACCTCGTGTGTGTCCTCAAGCAGGAGCACTCGTGCAACCCGTGAGTTTCCCACAAAGAAGCATATTTCAAAACCTCAACTCTGAGTTGTTTAGTGATGACTTTTATGCATATCGTGCATCAAGTTGAGAGAGATTGGTTTAGTTCAGTTAGTAAAAATGTTTCTGACTATCTTTAAGGCCAATGGTTTGTAAGTGTTTAGGAATTCCAATCCAACCTTTACTTTTGTACCCCTCCCTTTAATTGACGAGTGGCTGGTAAAGTCACTGTCTTTGAAATAAGTGTTGTATTTTTGTTGATGACAATGTGGTCAATACTGTGAGAATATGGGGGGAGAATTAATTTTCATTAAATTTCATATATGGAATAGTGTGCTATGAATTCATGCAGAATTTAAACACAACTATGCACTATTCCAACCACATTCTCATTTTCTCTGAAGGAGGCAAAATTAAATAACAACAAATCACAGCCAAGGGACAACAAAGAAAGCTGTCAATATCCCACCAGATCTCCCAAGGGCAAATTGGTGAGCTAAATTCCTCTGCAAGGAAGCTGAGTTCTATTTACACGAAGAATGTCATAAGATTTGGGTATGACTCTGTTCTATTCCCTTTTACAAATGTCATTGTTTCAGGAAGTTCAAAATATGCACGTGAGAATTAAGAATTTACTAAAAATGAATGGGATTGGCTAGGTGCATGCATGCCATTTGTCATGTCTCCTTGGCCTATTACATCTGTCTCCAGTGTGATACATCAGTTTCATGTAAAGCAATTTTTTTATACTGCTGCAAAAAAGCTTTTTCCCTAGTTATTGTCATCGGTCGTAGAGAAATCACAGTGCATGGTCTGGAGTAAGAGTTGCTTGATACTGCAGCATAAAATACTTTAAAAATATGATTGGATTTAGTGATCATAACAATGACAGACTGTGAACTGAACCAAATAACGGGTGTGTTACCTTTCACTGCTTGGCCAAGAAGCCTCCCCTATACTGCCTCTATATACGTCAGCCCTTTAGTTTTTCAGTAAAAACACAGTAAAACTATCTGGTGTTAAATAGCAATAGGGCTCCTTTGAAATACACACAAGCAGTGAGTTATAGTAACATTATCACTAGGGTGTATTACTCCAGCCTGGAAGAGTAGTAGTTGTTGCTATAACGCTGATATTCCCTACATTTTTACTAGAAGAAGGGAAAACAAATCAATTTTTTGGTATTCTACTTCTGAATTTTGCATATGTTCTGAATGTAATAAATAGATGTAAAATACAAGTGACAATAATAGTTCACAGTCCTATAGAGATTTATATTTCCAAAACACAACATTGCTATTTTATTTTGTAATTTTAGTATCTCCTGAATGTCCCTTAAGAAAACAACAAAAACCTAGTGTTCTGAGTACTTTAAGCAATTCAATGATAGAGAAAAAGTATTTTCTTTGGTCACTTCCGAACAGTATTTGTATGCTTAGAGATGCAAGCCCCTTACCGCTGTCTAATACTGAAGACTCTCACTGCATCCCTGCTTCTAATGCTCACAGCGTAGGTGGAGCAGATCAGATTATAACATTTTTTGGTAGTGAAGATATCTGAAGTTCAAGAAGGGTAGATGACTTGTCAAACTGGCCAAGTTGAAACCAGAGCAAAGTGTATTTATTTCTTTTCCACCATACCATCTGACCAAAAGTAGTAACTGAATGGTGTTTCCATGGCACCCAAACCAGTCCGTTTGATAAGGTCAGTGGAGACACTGCCAGTCATGACGATCACGGGCGTTTTGCTGTTATGATTAAGTACTGGTTCCAGATAGATAGAACTATATAGAGAATGTTATGATGAGAAACTGAAGAAGTCATTATCTTCTAATTAATAAAGTATTAACATTTTTCTGGAGAAATAGCCCCAAATTCTTCTTGTGCACTTTATAGAGAAGGTCTTCTGCTTTTATCTCATAACATTACAGTAACACATTTAGAGTTTCATTCCCTTTTCAAGTTTTAGTGAAATAAACTACGTATGCAATCCTACCAACAAATAAAAGGCCATACTATTATTATAAAATGTTAGAAAAGTTTTCATTTGGTATTTAAATAACAAAGGAGAAGGCATAAATGATAATGTTTCTAATAAGACTGATTTCATTGGTAGAAGTAAGTTACTTGACTATGATGCATTTCAGTAGGTTGGATCCATTTCTAATGGAATCTAAAATTTCTAGTGTCAGTTTGTCAATGTGCGTTTATGGTAAGGGATTTTAAAGGTGATCACAAAGTCCTTTTGGAAGGACAGTAAATATGTTTGTAAGTGAAAGTTGTGTAACATAAACTTGGGGGTGAGGGAGAAATGGATAAAATACTACCTGATGATATGGTTAGATAAAATAATAAAAATATACATTCTTATCCGAAGACGGGCTAGTGTATATGGGAAAAATTTTTGTGTGTGTTCAGTCCAATATCAGCTTTTTAGCAACTGTAAACTAATTAGAGGACAAATTCAAGGCTATATTTTGCCGTCCACTAAGTCATTATAAGAAGCCAGGTTTATAATTGTTTAGAAAAAGACAGTCCTATGGAAATATTGTTGTGATTGCATTAAGAGATTCAAAGGTCAGACTAAAATTGATGAGAAAATTCTAGGTTATCACTTTAGTATTCTTAATGTATTCAAATCAATAGATTCAGGTGAATAGTCTGGAGAGACTGTTCAAATTAGCAAATGCTATTATGAGCTCCCAGCATTATTTGAGCAATTTAAAAAATGGAGAAATTATGTCCTAAAAACTAAAGCATGTTATGTATCATCAAAAATATTAAGAAGAGGTGATGGTGAGATGATGGTGTTGCTTTTGATAAATAATAAAAACATTTATACATCATTTATTTTACAAATCTCTTTCATATAAAGCATTTTATTTTAACCTCACCACAGTCAAACTCAGTCTGTGACAAGAAATTCCTTTGTCAGTTTTACTCATTACATGGAAAGATATTCTATTCAAAATAATCTATTCATCTCTTTATATGCTTATAGAAGATTTGATATTTTGGTTATAACCCACATTCCTTTCAGAAATATAAATTATTTCTTATCAATTTTCACTATTGTCTGATCGAATTTATAGACAAAGAAAGATAGTAGCACAATAAATTAGCATCTGAAAACCAAGCAAATTTGTTCCTGAATTTAAACAATCAAATAGAAATGTGTGGTTTAAATCCCACCACATAAATGACTACATGAGTATGGTATTGTTGAGAGAAATATCAAATTTTGGTAGTTGACACAGCTGCAACGTACTAGACATTAAATGGTCAAACACTGATGTCATCAACAGCAGCACTCAGTCAAAATGTGTTAAGATGAATTATCAAAGATCTGTGGTTCATCTTTCCCCATTGAAGACTCCAGCTTAAGCATCATCAAAAATGGCCGTCAATGCATGGGAGTAGACCAGAACTCTCATTGACATAGCAATGCTGAATTCATTGGTTATTTTCACTTATTTTTTTAAATTAAATTTATTGGGGTGACAATGGTTAGTAAAATTATATAGGTTTCAAATATATATTTCTATAATATGACATCTATATATCTCCATGTGTCTTCACCACCCAGAGTTAGTTCTCCTTCCATAGGTTATTTTTAAAAGCTTGCAGAAGCCAGAACCTAAGTGAAAGTACCAAGAATCATACTATCTCTTTAATAGAAAAGAATAAACAGAGAATATTTAAATTTCTATATAATAAACATAGCAGATATCCAGCATCTTACAAACTCAGAAAACTTCTGTGAAAATAAATTGATAAACAATAGGTATTTAAATGAACATTGATTAAATACATTAGAAGATACTGTGAAACAGTGATGAGAAGAAAGAAAATGGACTTACATGTGGCAAATACAACTGAAAGGATTGGCGAGATGTGTAAGGAAAAAAATTGGACCAGTTCAGAAGAAAGACTTTCTCTTGTCTATAGTGGCAATGTGTTTTTTTTAATCACTCTTTAATGATTTCAGGAGAATTGAAAATTTAAATCAAGACCAAACCTGTCTACTCTTTCAGGGAAAATGCATAATTAATCTTAAATTTACATACATTAAATATGGTATTCTAAGTCTATAGTGTGAATTCAACATACAGCCCAGCATTTTTAATAATAAAATATAATAGTTAATATTTACTAATGCATTACTAAATGTGAGCCATGCTCCACGGTACTTTATACTGATCATTTCCTTTTATACTCACATGGAACCTAACCTAAAGTACGCATGATTTTATATGCCTACTGTACAAATAATTTATATAATTTATGATATGACTCCTGGGTTACACAGCTAGATAGGATAATATCCAACATTCGAATCCATAACTGTTTGCATAGTATTAAAAACAGAGCGATGTAATCTAGTTGTCTACTATGGGTAGCCCAAACAATATCTTTTTTTCTACTTTGTTTCTATATCTCAAAAATTTTATGACCGCTTTAAATCCCACTTTTTGTCATGATGCCATTAACTTAGTGATGTGTGTCAGTAATCTTTTTCTCCAAACCCTAAAATTGTAAGTGCACAAGTTTGAAAATCATCAATTACATTACAAATTAAATCAGCGAGCTTATCTCTCTCACATTCCTGCCAAATAGCTGCCCAGCTTCTCTTGAACAGGGACAGTAAATTATCTTCCGAGGCAGCCTCTTCTGCCTTAAAAAGTTGTTACAATGACTGTGGTTAAGTTAAATTGAAATATTTCCCTGTGAACATCTCATAGTGTTCCATACTTGCAATATCATAAAAATCCTATTTCTTTCATCATAAGACTATTTTAAGTACCCGAAAAAGGATACTTTTTCCAATTGTAACATACTTAGTTTCTTTAACTTCATTCATCTTTCGCTGTTTTATGTCCCCCTCACTACTGTGATCACTTTCTTCTGTAATTTTTAGAGTTCAAATAAGTGAAGAGAGTATTTGGACCGAGATAGTTCCTTGATCTTAGCATATGATGTCCTGTCAACAAAGGATACAGATTTCATCTGACAGGCTGCCAAGCAGCCTGGCTTGTGAAATGAGCAGACTCGCAGTGAGAAAATCCGAATCAAAGTTTCCTCCACGGCTCATTGGATGTCTGACCTTGTGAGAGTGTCTCTGAGTTGTGTGATTTTTCTCACTGAGTTGCTTTGATGTCATCTTGTACATGAAATATTTCACATTGTTAAAATGATTTCCCTTTTAAAATTTTCACAAATTATATTTAAACATAATATTTTACATTATGTTTCCTTTTGGCAAAAGGTTTGGGTGAGACAGCATGGCAGGTCACAGTTGCGGGATGATCCTGTGATGACCCTTTTTATATTTTTTACTGTTAATACTTTAAACTTGAGGGACTAACTCTCATGAACTTTCTGAAAATCAGTCTCACTATGGGAATTCCAGTTTAAACCACCATCAATGCCCTGCAGCCAATGACTGCTGTGAACGGATGTGCAAACACATTTGAGTTTATTGATTTGCTGCAGGGAAAAGGAGGTACTTTACTCTCCAGGAACCGTGGGTCGTCTCCATCAGAGGGTGTTAGAAAAAAACTCACTCCAGGATCTGGGTGTATCATGGGGGCTCCCAGGAAGTGTGCGAGGATAGGGGGCTTTGTGTTGTCAGGAATTGGGGTTAATTCTGTGATTGGACGTCTTAATAATTTTATCTTAATGGTTGGAGAAAGAAAAAGAGACAGAAGCTGCGATTGTTAACAGAAGCCATTATTGTTACTCGCGTTAGCAAGGGACTGAGGATGTTTCGTCACTTTGGCCATTTGGGAAAATTCATGTTATTATCTGTGCTCAAATAAGGTCACAGAAGTCGTCTTGTCTTTGTTTTCTTCCATCACGTTCGCATAGCTGCCTGTCTGATGCTGATATTCTGTGAAATTGTGTATGTTCAACGGGAGAACACCAAGGTCAAATTCTAAGTGGGAAGCCAGCTCCTGGCTGAAAGGCCTTCTGTTTATATCTGTTACTCTTTCTTTCTTTCTTTTTTTTTTTTTCAAAATGAATTATTTAACCATCTGATATGATCATGTCTGGGCAAGACCATTTAAGTTTTGGAGGAGATACATCAGCCAAGTTTAACACAGTCATGACTAGAAACAAAGTTACATGTTTTGGGGTGGGGGTGGGGAGGGGATCTGAATCTAAGAATCAACTCCATAGAGTTTTGCGGTACCTGATAAGGTCCTTTACAATGATGTTTATTGAAGGAACGTTTCTCTCTGCTGTCATTTCTGGAAGTCCAATCCACAGGGTCAGTTAATATAAATCTTTAAGAAATGCAACTTGAATCTGTTAGTGTTACTTGTGCTATTTATATTTTGCGGTATTTAGTCACATGAGTCCAAATAAGCTAGAACTTAGGATCAAGGAGCAAAATCTCTAAATGCATGGATCATCCTCTTATTAACTTGTAAGAAAATGACTATGGTCCTTAAATAGAACTGATCTTAACATAATCGAATGTAATGACAGTGCTTTAGGCTAGGGAAGCTCAAGATTTCTGCAAGTTTTGATAATTGTGGATAAGGTTGGTAGGCTTTCTAACTATAGAATACAGCTTTAGAGAGCTATCTGAAAATAATACCAATAAGATTTGGGTTTCTATTACTGAGATCCCCTGATTTGGTAATTAAAAATCAAACAGATATTTTCCTACCATACGTTACAGCTCTCCAGAAAGGCAATCTTACCCCATCCCCAAAATAAGCCACAACAACCAGAACGTATTCCTGGATCACTTAGAGGGGTCCAGTGAGGTGTCAAGCTCCAGATTTCTATCCAGGTCCTCCTTATATAGCAGAAATATTAGGAAATTATAGCAAGATAAAATTACCCTGGTAAGAAACAAGGGGTCATAGAGGTGTAAAGAGTACTGAGTAAGCCTAGATATTCTTGACCTCAAGTTATACCTCTACACCAAATTAGAAACTTTTCACATGAACAACGTCAGATGTCTAGCCGAACACTAGAGCTGTCTGATCTTAGGAAAAAACTGGTCTTGCTAGGAACAAAGAGAGAAATAGGACATTTGATGTCATCTTTGATAGGAATGTTTCCAGTGTTTCGGGGGGTTATTTGTAGTCCACGTAATTTTTTTCCACTGAAAATCAGATATTAAATTGGAAATTTCATTTAAAAGATCATATAATTTATTCTATTTCATATACTGCTGTTCTGTTTTTCCCCCTGAGGATTATTTGAAAACAATAAGCCTATCACCCAGTGCTATTGTGAATTAATATTTTATGGCCTCCAGGATCAGAGGGGAAAAAAAAATTGAAGAAAGTAAAACATTTCCTTTAACACATAAAATTTAAGTATACTACTGATATTCTACTATAAGAGACCACCTAGAAAATAATCATGAATTTTTACTTCAAACCACATAAATATGGTTTACACAGTAAGAACATATGAGTGTTTTAGAGAGGTACAATTCACTAGCAGTGCATTATAGCTTACAGAAACGTGCACGTGGGCATGACTAGGGGGTGTGGGCACCTTTAACACCTTGTTCCATATTTTGTGTTTTGGTTTGTTTTGTTTCGTTTTGTTTTGTTTTGTTTACAGTGGCAGGATTTGTGCTCAAATGAACAAAGTAAGGAAAGTGCATTTGCTGCACATACAGGCTTTGGTCCAAAAAACTTGAAGATAGGATTATAGCATATTTCCCAAGGATCCTATGAACGTTTTTCTTCAAAGCCTGATGATGCCATAACAACAGAATTTTGAGGTCTCAGCACCAAAATAAGACACACACACACACACAGACACACACACACACGTATTGTTATCTAGTGGGTATTAGGTTATGCAAAGATTATTCACAGAAATGAGGAACATTTTCACTGTTAGACTATGGTTAGAAATGTGAATAGAATAGAAATTATTTTAATTCACTATAAGAGAAAATAATGAGAATAAAGAATGCCCTATATAAATATAATATAAAACCACATTATATATATACATATACATATATATAAATATATGTATTTATATATAAATACATATATAAATACATATACATATATATAAATATATACATATACATATATATAAATATATACATATACATATATATAAATATATATTTATTTATATCAAGGCTGTTTCTTAATTTTTACTCTGAAAAAGCACTGTTAGTATGGTAGTGCATTAAAGAAAATGCTGTTCATTTGTATGGATTTTTAATATTCAAAAAATGGGGGGCGGCCGGATGGCTCAGTTGGTTAGAGCGTGAGCTCTGAGCAACAGGGTTGCCAGTTCAATTCCCACATGGGCCAGTGAGCTGCACCCTCCACAACTAGATTGAAGATAACAAGCTGCTGCTGAGCTTCCGGAGGGGCGGCTGGATGGCTCAGTTGTTTAGAGTGCGAGCTCTCAACAACAAGGTTGCCAGTTCAATTCCCTCATGGGGTAATAGGCTGCGTCCCCTGCAATTGGATTGAAAACGGCGACTGGACTTGGAGCTGAGCTGCACCCTCCACTACTAGATTGAAGAACAACGACTTGGAGCTGATGGGCCCTGGAGAAACACACTGTTCCCCAATATTCCCCATTTAAAAAAAAAAAGTTTCAGTATTGTTTCAAGAAAAAGATGGAAAAATCTCAATATGTAACTTGTTCATATTTATACAAAGCTGGATAACCTAAGGGCAAAACGAGCTGTAAGAAAGAGCCGGGTGTAGAAAATGAAAAGATGCTAATGCTTTTAAAAACTAATGATGTAATATTTAAACCACTTCCAGGAGAAAGTATTTACTTCTGAAATGTAATCTTGATATAAAAATTCCACTCTTTAATTTTTAGACTTCAAAGGAAGAAAATATCTTTAGATGAAGATCTTATTTAGAAAGTGCAAGAGGATCTAGTGGAAAATTTTAACATTATCATCATCTTTCAATGCCGAGAAGAACGTGAAAGGACAGATTGCCTGTAATAAGGCATTAAAGGTCTCTGGTATGATTACATTTAATTACTTCTGCTTCTTGGAAGAAAGAGGTGCTTTTTCCTATTTATCATAACAATAATAAAGAACATTCCATGGCATATATTTCACATTCTGAAGTGAAAATAAATCCAGATTATTGCTGTAAACACTTGCCAGCACCCAGCCGTGACAGGTTTGAATTAAGCTGGTGTGTCTTCACCATGGCACACCTGGGTATGTTGGATTAGAAACAGCAACACAGTCTCCTTTTCCAACCAGGTTGTTTTGGTTCTTGGTGGTTAACTGAATGCAGCAGAGCTAATAGATTTAATTATTGTTCATTGCTTTCTGCTTCTTTATTAATCATTGCTCCTCAAAGCTGACTAAGATCCAGCTCTCAAGTTTGTTCACATTGATCTCGTTTGTATGAAAGGACCAGTCCAAGCTAAATGTCCTCAGTGGTGGGGATAAGACACATTTCTTCTTGGCCTTCTAGAACCGCCTTTGTAACCTCTAGAGAAGGCCAGTGCTTTGGTCTTAAGATGTAAACACAGTAGCAAAGAACAGGTTCATAAACACTGAGCTACAAAAGTAGGAAACTTTGGTATGGGAATTGTCAAGGTATACCAAAGGTAAATAACCACACCTGGAGCTTTCCATACCTCTGGTACACCACAATAATAGGTAAGTGTGCATGCACCCAACTATGCTGAATTCACTGGCATTTTGACTGCAGAGAACAATTTTTCAATCTGACCTCACCCTGTGACCTTATACATAAGTTCTGCTTCTTGATTTGGAAAAAGTGCTTCCTCAGTTGTTCAAAAAGTTGCTTGAGTCCTCAGTCTGAAATTACTCCTGCCCTCAAGTAGGTCACAATCTGGTAGGAGAAATAAACACGTAGGGACATATTTATTATGCAGCCAGATAAAGGTTACAGAATAGAAACAATGAGGAAGGAAACAGGAGCCAAGGCAGGGCAGGGAGCTCTACGTCCCTTGCTGAGGTCGTTGATTGTCAGTAAGTACCTCACATTAGACAACATGCAAAGGCAGGCAGCGATGGCGGATACGTGCAGCTCTGCCTAGGTTTCAGACTGAAAACTACACAATCAACTAAGACAGTTCATTCATTCAGTGGTTGCAAAGCATTTCATTGAGTGTCAACTTTATACTAGAAAATGCTGTTTTCCAAGGTGGGTCTCCTGTAAGGAGGTACGGATTAGAAAGGGCGAGTGGGTGGAGTCTTTGGCCTTTGCAACTTTCACCGGGTGATGGCTGCCCCCGATTTGCTGTCACCTTCCCACATCCCTTTCTTTACAGCCTTCCTTTTGTTCTATGACATATAACCCCCATGTCGCACACTCAGTCTCATGTTTTGTAGTCCTTTCTCTGCAGACACATCCTAGACTCTTCCCGTGCTTAGACACCACTTTACTGAAAACTATAAAATACTAGACTTCTTATGAAGAGACTTGGAGATGATCTAGATAATTGTCTTCATATTTTTTAAATTCTTTTTTATACATTTTGAATTCTGTGATGTACAAAAATGCCTGCATGTTTTTAATGTATCCAATTTGAGTTTGGACATATGCATACTCCGGTGGTACCATCACCACAGTCAAGCTAATAAGCATATCCATCACCTCCAAACATTTCCTTGCGTCCCTTTTTTGTGTGTGTACATGTGTGTTAGGAACACTTACCATGATATCTACCCTAACAAAGTTTTAAGTGCACAACCCAGTGTTGTGACTTACAGACACTATAACGTACAAATTTCCAGCCTTAATAACTTAGTAACTCCTACCACCTGGGATCACATGGATGAACTCACAGGATATTATGCTAAGTGAAACAACTTAGTCACAGAAGGACTAATACTGCATGATTCCACTTACATGGCATATAAAACAGGCAGTTACAGTACACATGATTCCTTTTATTTACTAGAAGAATTACCTGATTCAGTTTTTACACTGAAATGAGATTTGATGATACTCAGCAGACTTTACTAATGAAATAGCTATGTAAAAATTGGATTAGAAAGCAACTACTTACATTTGGTAAAGTGTATTTACTCCAACAGTAAATTTCATTGAAATTGAAAGAACTCGAATACCATTTTAATTAAAATCATAAGCAACATAAGAATGTCAGTGTTTAAACAAATAGAAATAATAGTGAATAATTACAACTATTTGGAAAAAACAAATGAAACATTTTAGAGAAAAGTAGACAAATCTATTTTGCTGATGATGTGTTTATATAGTGAAAGAAAAAAAAAAAAAAATTTAAAGCCAGGAAGGTTTGATAAAGTAACTGAGAAAACTGAATAAAAATAAATACTAAAAAACCAAAACCAACTGATTTTCTTCAATAATGATAATAATGATAACAACTAGCATTCAATTCACAATAGGAAATAAAATTATATCATATGAGTAAAACTGAGATTTTTATCTTACACCATATAAATTTAAATTCCAACATATTAAGGACAAATAATAACAATTCTGTATCTTAAAAACAACAAAGTCTTTGATGAAAATGTAAGGAACTGAAACTATAATTAGGGGTTAGGAAGATCTCTTAACTAAAGATACATTAAATTGTTTAATATAAAAAAGTGATCATACGGGCGGCTGGTTAGCTCGGTTGGTTAGAGTGCGATGCTGGTAACACCATGGTTGCCTGCTTGCTCCCCACATTGTCCGGTGTGAGCTGCGCCCTCCACAACTAGATTGAAACAACTACTTGACTTGGAGCTGATGGGTCCTGGAAAAATACACTTAAAATAAATAAAAGTTAAAAAAATGGTAATAAAATGTCAATAGAAAAATAGCTTTCTTGGGAAAAAAATGTTTGATGATTAAAACTTTTTAAATAAAATTTATTGGGGTGACATTGGTTAGTAAAATTATATAGGTTTCAAGCGTACAATTCTATAATACATCATTTATATATTGCATTGTGTGTTCACCAACCAGAGTCAGTTCTCCTTGATGGCTAATGTTTTAATATACAAAGAGCTCCAGAAAATGCAAATACAAATGAGTGAATAATATTCATTTAAAAATTTCAAAATAACAAACAAATTATACTCAATATGTGGAAAGTGATCATAATAATTAATATTTAGTGATTGCAAATTAAATAACCATAAGTACCATCACTTTTTTTGCATAACAGATTGACAAAAAGAAGTGCAGTAAAGTCTGGCAGTGTTTTAGGGAAATTTCAGTTATTAATCATTGCTGGTGAAATGTGAAATAGAGTTTTTATAGAAAACAGTTTGTAAGTTATATTAATATTATATGCTTACCATTTGATTCAGTAATTTCACTTTTCACTATAAAATAAAAATGTCAATGTGTTAGAGCATATATTAAAGAGCATTTATTGAGTTTTTTGTAGGGGCCAAAATTGGAAATCACTGAACTGAGAAGAGGATAAATTATTATAAACCTATCTTAAGCTATTCAAAAATAAATTTTACCTCCAAAGTTGTCTTTTACGGATTTTCATGACATGTCATAGAGTAATAAATTGTAATAATGTGATCTATCTTGTAAAACAATGGAGACAATAGTATATATGTTTTGACATATTTTATGTTATCATGAAAAAAGTGTAAAATTACTTGTATTCTTGCATCAACTTGGGTATTATATTCTTCAAGGAATTTTTTAACTTCAATAAACTTTTCAAATTTATTAGTATCAATTTGTCAGATTGTCCTTTTTATCTTTTTATTTGTTCATTTTTATTTTTATTAAGTTTATTAGAGTGACATTGGCTAATAAAATTATATAGGTTTCAAGTGTACAGTTCTAAAATGCATCATCTGTATACAGAGGGTGCCGAAAAATGTATACACATTTTAAGAAAGGAAAAAAAACTGTGTTATAATTGTAATCCTCAATATATAACAATAACAAAAGATGAATACAAGTCATAGGTATACTTTTTTTGGCACCTCCGGTATTGCATTGTGTATTCACCATCCAGAGTCAGTTCTCCTTCCATCACCGTATATTTGACTCCATTTACCCTACTCTACCACCCTCTCACCCCTTACCCTCTGGTAACTACTAAACTGTTGTCTGTGTCTATGAGTTTTTGTTTGTCTTGTTTCTTTGTTGCTTTCGGTTTTATATCCCACATATGAGTGCAGTCATATGGTTCTGAACTTTTCTGTCTGACTTATTTCCCTTAGCATGATAATCTGAAGATCTATCCATGTTGTCACAAAATGGCCGTATTTCATATTCCATTGCATATACTCGTATGATGTTGCTTCTTTTAGTTCTGTCAAATTTTGGTTTAAGGTATTTTAAGGCTGTATCATTAGCTGCATGCACATGTTGAATACACTTTTCTTTTGAGCTTAATTCTATTTTTGGTTCATCCTCACCATTATTTGGCAGTCTTTCAAGGACTGTAACTTTAATTCTAGCATATTTCACAGGTTCCTCTCTTCTTGAGTGGGCCCTGAATTCTCATTTTTGTCATCAGAGACACAGGAAAATGCCATATATTCTCCTAGCTTTTTCAGTCTTCCCTCTACAATTTTTAGATAAACAAGAGCCTTCAAGTGAAAGGGATTAAGAAGTACAAATTAGTAGTTACAAAATAGTCATGGGAATGTAAAGTACAGCATAGGGAATATAGTCAATAATATGGTAATAACTATGTGTGGTGCCAGGTGGGTACTAGACTTAGGAAATGGGGATCATTTCGTAAATTATATAATGGCTAACCACCGTGCTCTACACCTGAAACTACACATAATATAAAATAATATTGAATGCCAACAGTAATTGATAAAAAAAAATATATATATATATATATATTCTACAGTGGGAAAAGCAGCATCAAAGATTGCACTCACATGTGTGCTTCTTCTTTCATCTCCAGGTCTTAATTCCTCATATCATCACTGCTTGCCTAGCTCAGTGTTGCTTCACAATTTTGTTTTTCTTTTCCGTAATACTTTATTCGGCTTATCTAGTTTTTCCATCAAGAAAGTTGATCTGAATGACAGTATGGTATTCTCATACGCATAGTTTTGTCAGAGTTTGATTTAAAATTGCTTCACAGATTGAAGTAAGAAGTTATTTGTTCTAAGGTCTGGAAAAATAATTTAATATAAAAGTTGTTATTTTCAAAAGCCTAGAGATTTTCTTCTATAATATTTTAAAGTAATTTTGGCATTTGCTATGGAAGAATCTCTTTTAGGTGTTTCTGCATGATTTATTAAAATGTTTAGCCAGGTAAAAGTGAAAATGTACTACATTACAGCAGTCGGCTTCAAATTTTTCTTTCCCACAAAGCCTAAGCGTTTCTGAAGGTGTCCCTAAGAATTGCAATAACAGAGGCATTCAATCAACAAGAGTTGCAATCTTTTTAAAAATGAACTCATCTCATCCTGATACATAAGTTTGGAATACTTCACCTGGACATGAACTTTCGTGATAATGCTTTTATTACTGTAGGACAGAAGCTGTATTTCCCCCCCAAATCTGTTGCCTTATATCTGTCTCAGCAACTGAACCAGCATGTGTTAAAGCAATGAGGCATGGGTACCCTCTGGGCTTTCATACGCCGGGATAAAGAAATGAATGTCAATGCCAAAAATAAAAAACACATATTAAAAATGCAGATATTTTGGAATATTTCTCATGGTTTCAAGGTGCCATTTTATGTTGTTTATGGAAATCACACTTGAATAGTGAGTGCGATTCTCTCTGGATTTTTGCAAGAAAAATATGTGCCCAACTTTGTTAGAGCATTTGCTTTTTTTAAATTTACACATTCACTTATTCTAAACACAATGTGAGTGCCAAGCATGTGTTAGCATGGCATAGGAAACAGTGTAGTCCTTTGTTCAAAATACTGGTACATCTATAGATTCGACAGTTAAAATAATTTAACCCTTTATTTGAAATTACTTTTTAAAGTATATTAGTCATTTACGTTTACCTTGTTTATCACATATTATTTATCACATACATATTATGTGTTTTTGGTAAATGATTATTGGGATATAAATTTCTAGAGGCAACAACGTGGGAATAAATTTAATATATACCTGTATACATATAAACGATACTGTGCTATGCATATTTCTGGAAGGTGGATAATTTCTGTAATGATAAGTCAATGGTATAAATAAGTATAGACAAAAGTAATTATTGAAGCTGTAACGTAACATGCTATTTAAATAATGTCTCTTGTAATTAAATTAAAATGTTGTAGATAATTCCGTATATTGGTTATGAAAGAATTAGCATATTTGTTTGTTCCAGCTGGAAAAAAAATCCACAAAAGTAGATTAATTTGTATTTATAGTTACAATATAAAAAAAATAAAGGAAGCATAATAATTCTTGGAGAACTTTTTTAAAGATATAACAAAAACGTTTAACCAAGTATGTTTGAAATAGTAAGCAGCTTTGACAAATTGCCATCAATTATTAACTAACAAAATACTCTCACTATCTTTACCCTTCCATAAAAATTCACAAAATTCCTTGAACCTGTTCCTTGAGCCTATGAATCAGTCATTTTGTTTCATATGAGTAAGACAGACTAATTCAAGAATCCACACTATGTGTACTTATATGAACTTAGAGATTTAAGGATAGAATATTTTTTGATTCAAATATTTTAGTCATTTACCTTGAGAAATAGGATTTCAAAAATTATCCAGAAATGAAATTAATATACCTTGGGAATATATTTTTAAGTAGTAATCAAACAATCAGATTCCTAACAGTCAGAGGTGTATTTAGAAATCTCTCTGAAGTTATTATTTCAGAAATGGCTCTCAAATGTGTGCATGTACTTGGGTGTTAATATTTAATTCTGTTCATTCAGCTTCCTCTTTTTATGGACACTCTCTCCTGGTTATTTTATCCTTATTTGAATATTCATGTCTGTGATCTTTTCTTGATTATTTATAAAATAATTCATTCACATGCATAAAATTACATATTTAGAAATCACGATTTCAATAAAATTTAAAAATGACTATTTTTTCTATATAAACTACATGACAGTAATTACCTTTTTCTACCAACCACATAACAGGATGATTTTTTAAAATTTGAAGTTTGCTTTGGAAAATTTGATATGCAATATACACATTAATAAATCGAATGTGTGCACATTATTTTACACATTAAAATGCATGTGGCTTTTTATAGTTATAATTATTATTTTATTTTATAGTATATGTACATTACATGAAATGTGCTAATTCTTTTTTATGTTTAATGGCCTGAACAATATTAGAAGACTGTCATTCAGAAAACATATTTTCTTTGATTTGGGAAGAATCTAGTGCTGTATACTGAAAATAACATAAGTTTGTTTCTTTATGCTGAAGGAAATCTGTGTTGGCAAAACTGAATGAACCCTAATGAAATTTCTTATTTTTCCTATTCACTTAAACCTCATTAACACATTTAATAAGATTGCATTTGATCTATTAGATAATCCATAAATCTGGCAGCCTTTGCATGTTACTACCTGTGTAATCTTTGACTTCAGACATGAGTCATTCGTATCATTATTGTATCACTGATGAATTATACATTACATTTACTTTGGTGAGTCCTTTGTGTTTAAGCTTAATGACAGTGTCGGTTTCAGATGGTGTTGTCCTACATTTTTCTTCCCATCGTTTCTTAAGATCCAAACAAATCTTATAACTCTATTGCAAAGTAATTCCAACCACTGAAACAAATTTTAAAAGCTACAGGTTACTTTGCTGAATTTTAATTGCACAGCTTGTAATAATTTGGGGAAAAAACAGGGAATTTATTTATTGTTAGGTATATTTTTATGTATAGACATTACTGTGCCAATATCTATTATTGAGAATCTGTGCGTTAGTACCTTTTATTATAATTAACCATTTATTCTTAAAATTCATATTTCTTTAAGATTTACACTCGAAAGGCCATCCTACAGAACTTTGTGGTTTCACAGTCTGTCAGCCCCTATCTTTTCTGTCTCATTATACCTACTGTGTTTCCCTGAAAATAAGGCCTAGCTGGACCATCAGTTCTAATGCGTCTTCTGGAGCAAAAATTAATATAAGACCTGGTATTATATTTATATTATATTATATTATATTATATTATATTATATTATATTATATTATATTATATTATAATATAAGACCTGGTCTTATATTATAGTGAAATAAGACTGGGTCTTATGTTAATTTTTCTCCAAAAGATGCATTAGAGCTGATGGTCTGGCTAGGTCTTATTTTTGGGGAAACACGGTATACAGCATGGTGACTACAGTTAACAATGCTGTATTATATACTTGAAAGTGGCTAAGAGAATAGATCTTAAATGTGATCATCACACACACAAAAAGGACAATTATGTGAGGTGATGGAGGTGTTAACTAACCTTATTATGGTGACCAGAAGTACTATTTCCCTTGTTTTATTTTGGGAATGCACCAGCCTTGCCCATTGAAATGAGAACTTAATGGACATATTCTACTTCATTTTATAAACTTTTTAATTCATTCAATGTGTCTTTTAATTTCAAAATAGTGTTTCTATTAGTTTTTTCTGGACATGTTGGAAACACATCTAATTCTTCCTACATATATAAAAGTCTTGCAAATATTTTTACATAACTATTCATTATCGTAGTGTTTTGGTTTTTCTCTAACCAAAATATCCTCAATTTCTTCTCCTATGTTCTTTTTTTTTTTTTAAATGTAAGCATTCTGAATTATTCCAAATCATAGTTACTTATATTCTCCTCTGGATGTAGTCTTGAGTCTCTAAGCACCTCTTAAAATGCAGTTCACTGAACAAACTAAAATAGAACACTTCAGCTCTAGTATGAAGTGGTCTAGGACCCTTGCCTCTCCACTGACTGTAAGCTACCGTCTGACCTCTGCCCCTTCACTGAAAGTGTTTACATCATTAGTGTTCCTATGTAAGGCAAAATCCCATCTAATCCAAAATCCAGTTGGTTTTCCTCTGGTGCAATCATGGTTATGTTACATCACTTTCCTGAGGAAATGACAAGGTTAGTTACCCCTAAATTTTCCTTTCATTTTCATACTGCCGCTCTCTTGATCTTCCTACTGTGATAATTTCTTTGTTTTTCTTCACAAGCTACTGTTCCTTCTCTTGCTCCACCTCTTTCATGCCCTACAGGGTCTCTCATCCTACATCCTCTTTGGTTATTTGTCTACACTCTCTTCGACACTACTTCCCAATGGAAATTTAACTGTGTCAATGATTTCAATGAAGATAATAACCCTCGAATAAATTTTTGTAGGCTGGCCTTTCAGACCCATATTTTTAAGCATTTATCAACTATCTCCTACTGATTCTTCAAACAATGCAAAATCAAATAGGATTTTCCCCTGAATAATTGTAATTTATTCCAAAACAGAAAATATGTTCAGGGTTGGGGCAGAAAGATTGAATTTGTGCTCTTTGAACTCAGAAATGTGAAGGTCAAAAGAAGGAAGACTATTACCCCAGATACAGCTGCTGAGCAAATGTGAATCCCTCTAAATGTAACATAGCATAATGTAGCAAAGGTCACTCTGTGGTGTGGGAAACCTGGAAGACCCATGAAAGAGAAAACCTATGCGCTGTACCCTTGAAGCTGAAGTAGAATAATAGTCAATGTCAACTATAATTAAACGTGTGTGTGTGTGTGTGTGTGTGTGTGTGTGTGTGTGTGTGTAGTCACGGGATGTAAAATACAGCATAGGGAACATATTTAATGGTATTATAATAGTTATGTATGATGTCAGAGGGGTAGTAGACTTGGGGGGGAAGTTATCACTCTGTGAGTGGTGTAAATGTCTAATCATTATGTAGTTTTGTACACATGAAACTAATATAAAAAAAGAAAATAAAAAAATAGAAAACCTATAAATGTCGGAGCTTGGTCCATGGTGGATGCTTCTCTCATGATGTGGAAAGGGAGAGATGCTATGAGCAATTTACTTAGGAGCCCTTCAAACCTGGGTGGTTTCTGCTGTAGGCAGTTCACCTATAAAATGGTTCACTTGTATATTCTTTTTTTATGATTTTATTTTTCACATTTACATTGTTAAACCACTTGGTAATTATATTGTTTTCTAAGCAAAAGCATGTACCTTTTATTTCCAAGTGATTTAATGTTTCTAATATCATTTTCAAAAATTCTATCTTTAACCAACCATTAATACAAACTTTGTAATGTAATAAATTTATATATACAGTAGTACCTTGGTTTTTGAACATCTCCGTTGACAAACATTTCGGTTTACGAACGCCGTAAATTTTGTGGATCTATGGTATCATTAGATAGTAAAATTCATGCTAAATTTGCAGTTTTAGGGGTTGATCTGAAAGGTCTGGAATGGATTAATCCATTTTGCATTACTTTCTATGGGGAAACCGTGCCTCGGTTTTTGAACGTTTCAGAACTCAAACGTTCTTCTGGAACAGATTACATTGGAAAACCGAGGTACCACTGTACATGTATCATAGTACAGAGTGTGTAGTTTTTACTATTATTATTATTTATTTAAATATGTGTTTTTTAATTTCAAAATAATGGTTCTATTGGTTTCTTCTGGGCACATTGGTAACACATCCAACATGTAAAAGTATTGCAAATATTTTTACATAACTATAAAGTGCCCTCACTTTTACATTCCATTTAATTACTCACAATGTCATCTGATCGCATAATCAAGAATGTATTAACATCGCCTCTATCATCTTTTACTGAAATACTTAATAAAATGGGAGGTTTACTATACATTGGTTATGCTTTGCAATTCTATTAGGCATTAGCACTGGAAAGTGTCAACTTCCAGAGATCTGTCCTGCTGTTGCCTCTGCTACTCAGAACTCTTATCCTTAACAGTGTAACCCTTTCCAGAAAGAGCAGTGATGCTTGACATACAGGCTCCAAAAGTTAAATCTCCTTCTCTTTTTAAATTTTGGATTTTCAGCATCTGTGGCCAAAATTCAATCATCTCCCATAAATTGTGGCCCAAATTAAATCATCTCCCATAAATTTTCCTGAGCAAACATCAGCCAAAGGGAGCATTTGAGCTATATTAGCAAGGTGAGAAGAAATTGCAAAATTTAGACTCCTCTAAACTAGAATGTTTTCAAAAAGATAGTATTTAGGAAAGATTTTTGTCAAATATTGGGGAGAATTGAATATATTTTTTTATTTTGAAACTGTGGAAACCTAGTTTACCCATGCACTCGTACATTAGCACTTGTAGATTAGATTCAGGTACACATCTTACTTCTTACTCACATCAATAAGTTGAGCAAAATGGCATACATACATAGATAGCATTGTTAGTGGTAAGATAACTACCAGTTTTGATTACAAATAGGAGACAGAAAACAGAATAAAAATTAATTCAAAATACACAACTCTGATATATGATCAGCTGAACATTTGAATTTAATTTTGCTCCTCCCTGAAGATCTCAACAAAATGAGAATACTGTGATGAAAAGAAATAAATTCATAAAATTAAATTGGGTCAGCTCTGCATCTGTAACAGGTTCAATTTCGAATATCATTTGAAAGACTCAAGTCAGACTTCTGTTCATTAAACCTGTTTTCTTTTTTTAATTTTTCACTCAAAAGCTTACAATGAAAAGAAAACGTTTGAGGATTATTGATTTGGTCAATTTTAATTCATGTCATTGCGCACATGGATATTCTCTTATATACACACACAGTTTCCCTAGAGCAAGGAAAGAGAAAATTTTTACCCTTCCTATTAGATACAACTCTGGTATCTGTCTCATGGGATTAGAAGTTGCTCTTGCAGAAAGCAGTGGAGTTTACAGTGCTGAGACGATGGAGAGAATGTTAACACCATTCAATGAAATGCCGCAATGTACATAAAAATCTTCCTTCTTTAACATTCTAAATCTATGAGATTAAGGACAGAATTAATAGCCCGTTTCTTTTTCAACAGAAAAATTAAATATTTTTATTAAAATAAAATCTAGTAGTACCTTCTAACATATGTATATCCTTGTTGTTTTCTAATATGCAAAACAAAAAATATATCCTTGAGAATATAAAGCCAAAAAGAGTACTTGGTATTAAAGTATAATGGTCATCACATTTTTATTTTCTCTTGTTAGCAGATTTAAAATAGTGTATTATACATATCAGTTAATAAGTAATTGATTAATGTGATTTCATACTGGCTATTACATGTATATATTACACTATTTTAGCAGAGAATTCTGTACTATGTTGTCATGTAACTTACACTGTATTTTAATATGTTGCATATTACATTTCAGATTATAATTAATTTAATTGCAATCACATTGATGTTGGCACGTCACATATTTTTTATATTTTATATTTCATCTATTATTAGTAGTATTCAAGTTCAAAATAGATACGTAAATATTTGTGGAATGAAAGAAGATCGTAGACTCTAGTTGATATAGTCTGGCGGGCAGGGGTGGGGGGACGGAAATCTTTGACTTCAGATTCACTTTTTCATTTTCTTTTCTATTTACTTCTGGAAAGCATATGTGCCACTCTCACGTACAAAACCACTGGTGAGTCTGTTTCATTCATAGGCAAGCATATTTCAATAGAGTCCAGATAAGAAAATAAACGGAATATTTTTAAATTGGAAATTGCCAATACTGGTATTTTTCTGCCAATATTATTTATAGATGTAGTTATAAAATGTGTTTGTGAATGTAGCATTCAACTTGTTAAATAATGCTCTGTAATCTGAAGACTCAGGTTCCAGCAAAATAGCCTTTTTTGATAGCATCTCTTCATCTTCACTTACTGGAGCGTAGACTTGTTATCTTTCTGATCCATCCGTTCAGATCATGAAGGCGTTAGACAGGATGTTTTATGAGTCTGCATTTCTTGGCCACAAATGTAGGAGACACTGACAAAATTTAGAATTCAGATTTCCAAAGGTCAAGCCTTGCTTTTATTCCTGCAGTACCATCTGTATTCCTTTAAATGTGAGGATAATGTACTCAAGACTGAAACACACAGTCCAAAATATACCTTGGTCCGTGAGAACAACACTCTAAAAATAGCACCTGCAGAGTACAGAGCCATCATTAACGCAGGTATGTCTTAGACGTGCAGCAGTGTCACACCGTGCCGTCCAGATGGGCCCAGCTCCTTAAGACTGTTCAGAGCTCCGAGGTATGCCTGTTGCCATTCAGAAGGGCCAGAGACATTTTATGCTGTCCTTTAGGCCTCAACTATACCTGTCTGGGTACCACAGATCTGTAATAGATGCTTTACGTTCCATCGTATAGTTATCACCTCTGCCTCACTTAACCTTGCAGCTTCCCAAATCCAGCATGCTGACAAACATATCTTTCTTGTTTCTTGCCGGTTAAATGTAATTTAAATTGAAGTTCTCATTGGATTACATAATCGAAATATTCTAAATGTATGTTGTTTACACAATAGGAAAGACATTTGCACACAAACTTTGAGAAGCTTTTCAAAGTAGTACTCATGTGCCCGTGTGTGTCTATGTTTTTACAACCCTAGGCGTTCCTTAATAATGACAGCCCAAAAGGTAGGAAGTTTAATTTAGCTCAGATTTATCTTCTTGAATGATAATGGTTTATTTATTTTTCATTTTACTAAGCCTCCTAGATATTTGTAACAATCGGCTATAAAAAAATCCTGTAAAAGATGTTCTGAAAAATCAACAGTAGGTCTCAATTCCCCTTCCTGACTCTCTTACGCACACACACAGAAAAACTGCTCTGGAGGAAAAATATATTTTCTTATTTTCTATTGTCAGCAATGCTTATAAGGAAATACTAGGGAGTAAAAGCTCTCATCATAAGGTAGCTGCAAGAAGGAATTTGTTCCAAAGGACTGCTTTATCTTTTTTAACCATCCATTATCCCCTTTAGAGCAATCATTTAAATACCTTGCACAGCCTCAGGCGTCTTTGGTCACAAGAAAGAAAAATAAGTATTTCTTGGTACATACATGATGCATCTATAAGACATCTCTAGATGAGACTGTGAAATATTTAGCCTGGGTACTTAATAGAATTATGGGGGATGAGTGACTCCTATCTACGTAACTAAAATTTCAACAACCAAAAAAATGAACATTTAAGATTGTATTGCAAAACCTTAACCATACTGCTATATGATAGTGTATCAGTTCCACTATATCCCAAAACCACTATCTATGGGCCTAGGGTTTTCCTCCTGACTCCCATGTTTCTATCTCCTATTTTCCTTAAGAAAAACTATGCCATAATCACTATAAAACTTAGTGTTTGAAAAATACACGGTGCTGTTAGAAGACATCAATGTACCACTGAGTGGAGCAGATCAACATAAGGATATGAATTTAATAGAGGAGATTTTTACATTGAATTTCAGCCATATAACCATCAAAAAGGTATATAAACAGAACATTAGCATCACCACAGAAGGCTGAGTTTTGTGCTCTCCCGCTTAATACCCTCCCTTGAAATGCAAACGCTATTCTGGTACCTATCATTAGAGAGCAGATTCTTTATTCTTGCACATCATATTAATTTAAAAAACAGTTAATCTTCTATTTTGTTTCTGGCTTCTCCAGCTCAGTATTATGTCAATGAGATTCACCCATGTTACTGTATCTATCACTACTTATTATTTTTTAAAAAATTTTTGTGCAACATTCAATTATATCAGTGCATACAAAGTATATTCCTTCTAAATTCTGTTCCTTGACTTTTTGTTTTGACTATGACCTTCAGCACCATGCTTTAACAAGAACTTCCAGTACCATAGAAATGGTGATAATGGTCATCATAGTTCTAAAGAAAGGTTTAAATTTATATACTAAGTACTTTTCGGGCGGTGGGAATGCTAATAAAAATGGTGTTCTGTTTTTATTTCAAATTCCATTTGTTCCTTGTTGTTGGTATATAGGATTTTTGTATATTGACCTTGTATCCTTCAACCTTGTCATAATATTTTATTAGTTTCAAGAGTTTGTTGTTGTTGTTGATATTCTATATAGACAATCATGTCACCTGTAAACAAAGACAGTTTTATATTTTTCTTCCCAACTTGTGTACCTTTTATTTCCTTTTCTTACCCTATTGCATTAGCAAGAACTTCCAGTACAATATTTAAAAAGAACAGTGAGTTGGAATCCTGGCCTTGTACGTGATCTTAGTGGATAACTTTAAGTTTACATTAATATTTAGTATTACAGCTATGTACTCAAAGCTAAATGTAATTTGTTTGCTTTATTCAAAATGAGTGAGGAAAAAATGGTAAGCTAAACACTTGCATTTTATGATCACTGAAGTATAAATTAGGCTTCAAAAATATTTGGGGGCACCCTGTGTATATGAGTAAAAACTAATAACAGAATAACTGAAGGTTGGGACACAGTATTATAACTTAAATCCTTTTAAAATACTTTTGCCATGATTACAGATCTTATTAATTAATAAGACATTATTTTGTTACCTAAATGTATCCTTACTTATGTTAACTTGAAAGACTATATTTCTATTATACAATCACGAATTTACCAGCATTTACTTAACACTATAACTGATATTCCCCTGTATTCGTCATATTTGATTGCATGGTTAGAGCTGATAGATATTTCACTGTAAAAAGGCTTTAGATTAAACCTTAAATGAATAATTCTGAGAGCAATATGTTTAGTAAGGAATTCTATAATGTTATTTTTGAGATTATAAATACAGTTGAAAGAGCAAGAAGTTATTCATTATTAATAAACTGTATTGAACAGAATAAGTCTATTGTCCATTGTAGACTGTAATTATTAGAAATTTCAAATAGAAGTGGATTTGATCATCTTATCATGGAGTGTTATAAATTTATTCAATATGATACAATTATGAAACAAAGGTAAAGAAGGGTGAAATATTTATGAAACCAGTGATATTTGAGACATGTAGCACAAGTTCTAAGGAGATACAATAAAAATGCAAAATAAAATACACAGGCAGGCACACATTTATTTGGAGGTAAGTAAACTGAGGAAAAAGTCACTTATTCTTAATGTCAACATCATTTAAGCAGACACATAGAAGATAATAAATATGAAATACACAGTATTGCAGGGGACACTTAATGCCATGTAGAAAGTGTCATGATATGCACAGCTGTATTGAGTGCGAGACGTTCTTTTGAAGGACGGGCTTAATATGTACGTTTTTCTTCTGAAGAAAAGGCGTCAATAGAAAACTCTGCACAGTCCTGCAGTGCAAACAGAATGCAGGAACAGCTGGGTTTCCTACAAGGTGTGTTTAGAGTCAGAAAGTCCCAGGATTATGCAAAGCGAGCAGCAGAAGTTTACTGATTTTCACTGACAGACAGCAAGCATTTAGCTGAAAACCTTAGAAAAATAATTACCCCACTAAAAAGAATTGAGAATGTCCAGGGATGAATAATAATGACTGTCTGAACCTTTAAGAAATAAAACAAGGTAGCAAACCTTCCTCAAAATTTCACCAGTCATAGATGATAAGAGAAAAAGATCCAGAAAAAAAGCAGACCAGTGGCAATGTCCTTGATCAGAGCTATTGGAGCCTTAAAAAAAATAATTATTTCTATGAAATAAGAATTAGAACATTTTCAAACACCATAGATTGCCAATAATGGACTGTTACATGCAAAATTACCTAAATGAAAAAATGTATATTGTATGTATTTTGTATTTCATGATTTGAGTTAAATCATTTGTGGATTTTATAAAGTACAAGTATGGGAATAAGATCTCTTATGGAGACTGTTTTAGATAAGTGACTTTCAAACTGTGAACCAGAGTCCAAGGGGCCAACTCCTTGAGAGACGAGAAAAGGACAGAAACCTCAGATGTTCAGGCTTCCACTGCAATTCAACCAGAGTAGCATGCACTTAACTGTATTGGCAGTTGAACTTTGAAGAGCAAGAATTTGTTTCCTCAAAAACTTCCGAATGAAAAGAATATGTTGAAAACCACTATTGCAATTGAAATCTGTATTAGATGAATCACATATGATTCTCATAGTGAAAGTCTGGATTTCAGACTGGTCATGCCGGAAACATTGGCCTATTTACTGCACTTCTTTTATTTTCCAAGGTCTCAATTACTCCTTTTGAGATGCTTCCTAATAGGCAAATAGAAGAAACCAACTTAACATACACTTAATTATGGACCTAATCCTACAGTGATAAGTAGTCACACATACTCCATAATTTTTGCTAATATGTAAGTTGTATGTGACTCCAACCTTCATTAGGTCAATTTCCCTAATTTTTATGGGCAACATACATATGCATCACGTCCTGTGATACTTATTTCTTATGTCAACCTGGCTAAGTCCTGCCAGGCTTTGTAGTTACTGAAATTGACAAAGATGCTTTTTTATGAATATCTGCATTTTATTTCAGAATAATATAATACATAAGTTTTAAAATATGTTATCTTTGTGTAAAAAAGATACAAATTTACTCTTTAAAAAAAAACATTTAAAAATTGACATACAATTTACATATAATCAGTTAACGCAGTTTAAGTATATAATTTGTTCAGTTTTAACTACATATACAGAGGATGCCAAAAAAATGTATACACATTTTAAGAAAGGAAAAAACTGTATTAAAATTGTAATACTCTATATATACTGATAACAAAAGATGAATACAAGTCATGTGTATACATTTTTCTGGCATCCCCGATATGTGTTTTCATGTTTAATTCTTGAATTTTAAAAGTTTTAACTCTAAACTATGATGAAATTACAAGCAAACGTAAAGGTAGTGAATCGAGTGGGAGCCCTAGGTGAGAGCCCGTGAGGCCTCTTCTGCCACACAGACTGCTGTACGTTGTCAGACAAATGGCTCTGCTCTCTAAATCTCAGTGCCGTCCTTTGCAAACTGGTGACGATTCTACCTAGAACTGAACACGTATAATTATTTCATGATTATATAAGAGTTGTACAATAAATTCCTTAGTATATTGACTGAGGCATACCTTTTAAACAATATCACCTGTTATTTTTTTCATTATTAGTATTATTTCCTTCATACTCAAAGTGCTTTTAAAAAAGTGTCTTTGCTCAACATGGAGGAGGAAGGAATTAAGATTTCACCAAACATGGTACAGTGTGTGTGTCCATCAGCATCATCACACACACACGACCCCTGCCAAAAAAAAAAAAAAAAAAAAAAAAAAAAGAAAAGCAAAACTAAAAGCAAACAAAAATCCCCTTTTATAATAATGGAAGTAGAGAAGGTATTTTTCAAAAAGTTATACTATAAATCAACATTTGCCCTCTTCAAATACACCTGATATCTTCTAATTGACAGATCTGTGGCTACTCATTTGTTAGGAATACAGATGTTCATATGTTTTATATTGGAGTTAACCGAAGATTAAAAACCTTAAGTATATGACACTAAAGAACATGTAATCGGTACCAGGCACTCTTCTAAACACTTTGCAGGCTTTAATTCTCTCAACAATCCCATGAGGTAGACAGGCATTATTATTTAGTTTGCAAAAGGGACAGGTGATGCAAAGAGAGATTATCTAAATTGACCAGACCCGACTCTTCAGTATGAAGCTGGTGGGTGAGTAGCTCCAGAGCCCATACACTTAATAACTACATCATGACAATTGAATGCAATTGCCATCACAGGGCACAGATTCTGGACATGTGCCCCAAAGACCTGTGGGAACATCCCAGAATCTGGATAAGAATAGAGACAGACATTTTGAGGATCAGATACTAAGGGCCTTAAAGCTTGATCTGGATATTCCTTTTAAGAAGGCTAGTGCCTACACTGTTCAGGTGGGTTGTGCTGCTAAATGTCCATAACATATTGTGTTATTGTTTACCACTAAGTGCCGCCATGCCAGGAAGTGAGGGTCACACTGCCCCAGAGATGCCAGACAACATGAGCACAGCGCTGGGCACACTTCTGAGCAGAAGCTCTAAGTGTTGGCGTGTGCTTTACCAGGTTTATTTGTGCCCTCTCTTCCAGCTAGAGTCTGCTTTTCCAGGCTGGATTCTGGAGTGAATCAAACATGGGAGCATGACTGCAGCTGGAGCTTGAAGGAGATACAGTGTGAGCTAGAACAAGTGCTGTGTTTTTATGCTGGAGGCAATTTGTCATTTGTTCCCGCCTAACCTAGACTATACAGATGCAGTGTCCCACTTTGAACATTTTTAGGTTAAAAAAAAAAAAGACTTAACTCATTACCTGTGTACTTGCCAATATCTCTGCGTGACTATCTCTGAGCTAGCCCAGTAGAGAGGTTTGGCAGTGAGTACACCCTCATATTCAGGATGGGGTTCCAGCATTCCACATTGTGAAAGACCAGATGAAGAAACATGGTATGTACAGACAATGCAGTGCTACTCAGCCTTCCATGAGAAAGAAATGCTGCCCTTTGCAACATGGATGAACCTCTGGGACATTATGCTAAGGGACATCAACCAATCACAGAAGGACAGATACTGCACTATTCAATGTACATGAGGCATCTAAATAGTCAGACTTATAGAATCAGAGAATAGAATGGTGGTTGCCAGGGGCTCGGGAGAGGGGGAAATGGGGACTTGTTTCTCAGTGAGTATAAAGTTTCTATTATGCAAGTTGAATGGGTTTTAGAGATCTGCTTTATGACATCGTACCTATAGTTAACGATACATTTAAAATCTGTGCCCTTAATTAAAAAATCATGCACTTTAAGATATATTAAGAGAATAGACCTCATGTTAGGTATGCTTCCCAAAAAAAACAAACAGATAAAAAACACAAAAGAACACAAGGAAAGTTTTGGAGGTGATAGGTATGGACATGTTTAGTACTTGGTTGTGGTGATAGCCTCACAGGTGTGTGCATATGTCCAAATTCATCAAGACATCTATGTTAAATGTGTACAATTTTTATATATCCATTTTACCTCAATAAAGCTCAGAAAGGCCACTTCTTGAGTAAGGATGCCTCTAATTTTCACTGCCAGTGTGATTTGAAGAGAAAATCATGGCACCGATTTCAGATATAAATACCCCCAATCCCTGGTGCTGTGAAATTAGCTACACACAGCATAGCCAGAGGGAGTATGTCCTCACTTTCTCCTGGCAAATGTTTGTGAGGATAATTATCAAAGTAAGTCTGAGGACAGGCGCTGAAGCATGAACATGCCGCCAAGTTCAGGTGACAGTGAGTTATAACGTACAGTGTCAAAAACTCAGCATTAGTTGCATTAGAGGAAATGGTTTATGCTTATATTTCTTTGCTCATGTTCTCAATCTTTAACATAAATCAAAGAAGGGCTAAGAAATAACAGTTTAATTCTCCAATGAACATAAAACAAAGACATAATTGGCACTCAAAAATATTAAGTATAATTTATCACAATTACAGACTAAAATGTTATCACTCCTCAGAGGGGAAGGGTACATTTGCACATAACTGGTGTCTTACATTTAAAACCTTTAATAGGAGGAGAGTTATGCCACAGTTCTGAATTATGTTCTCTAACTGTAACATAAAATCCTAACTTCAATATTATATGAAAGCCTGTTAATTTTATTTTCAATGGAGAATATCCACTTGTCCTCAATGAACAAAACAAAAACATATATATATATGTATATATATATATATATAGTGTTTTTGTTTTTAAATACACACTCTCTTCTTTCCTAAGTCAGTTACCAACAAATTTAAATGTGAGGACTTAGGTATAAGAAAGTGCATTTTCATTTCAGTTTAAATTAGTGTATAGTTTGTTTACTGTTGTCCATTTCCTTTTTATCTCTCCATATAGATTGCAACATCAGTGCCTAAAAAGAACTGTGAAAATCATTTTGTTTTATTTTTATACTATAAACTTTTCATTTGAAATGTATTGGCCCAGTGAATTTAATAGTTATATGCCAGCAGGTAGAATGTTTGTTTGAAAATGATTTCTAGTTTCTAATTCTCTGCTTAGCCAGGAAGAGTATCTCAAGCGATATTCTGAGCCTAAGTAGAAACACTAGGTTTCCTTTTGTGAGTCATTTGAAAACACACTTATAGTACTCCCTATTTCTACTAAAAAGGTTTCCCACATGTGGTTTTCAAGGGGACTCAGGTGGGAACTGCTCACCTGGCCTCCCCTAATTGGTACCTGGGGATTGTGATTGACAGCTTAGGAACAAGGTGCACAGCACAGGTGGAACGAGAACCCTTTCCTGCCTGTGCTACTCAAGGAGGCTGACTGTAAATTACATCCTGGTTTCTGTTTGTAAGAAACCATTAGATTTCTTCCCCTCTTTTTCTCTCACTTCTTTATCACCCACAAACCTTGTAATTCGTGTTCTGCTTTTGCATTTATTTTACAAGTTAGGAACTGAAAATATTCTCCATGAATACATCACAGAAATTTTTCATTCTCTATGTGGCATAGATTCTCTTTTAACAAGGTTTCCTGTGCAGAGTGAAGAATTAGCCTGGAGGAATTAACTTGCATTTTTGACCACATAGTATGATTCATTCTTTATATGGGAAGTTTAATCTGGATGACAGCACGATATATGAGGGTGGGGGGGGGCATGTTTGTAAAGGAAACCCAGTAATGACATTCATCTCTCAGGTTATACTCTTAGCTTTAAGTATATTGTGGGGACAGAGTCCCAGAGAGCAGTTTCCAGGCTCTTGACCTCACGTGGAAAGGTGCTGGCTTGGATAGTAGATGGCCGTCAGCTGTGACTAGTTAGCCATTAGCTGCTAATGTAACTGCCGTGGCTGAGCGAGCAAGCGGGGTTGGTTTGTTGCCAGAGAAGAAGACAGTGGATTGTGGCTATCAAGTGGGGTTAGAAAGCGTGGATGGCAGATTGTGGATCATGTGGGTCCTACTTCCTGGGTCTTGCCTAGCTGCCAGCGAGACTGGGGTGCAGGAAGATCCCTCATTGGGGTACTGGTGGATGTTTGCTTCCTGTATCGCCAACCCAGCCGCCAGCGAGAATATAGTGGTATGTCTTCCCTATCTATGGCTCTGTTCTTGTTCCCTTTTGGCCTCACCATATCTTGCATTCTTGTGTGGGGAGCGGGAGCGGAGTCCCTGCATGACATATACTCTGAATTATTTCACAAGTTAGGGAAGCAGTGGACTGAGGTTAAGGCTTCTTTTAATTCAAGACGTTCTTAGACTCCACACTTCAATATGAATCCTCTCCTAAATTCAGAATAATGTTGCAATTCATAGAGGAATGCATTTTTTTTGGGGGGGTGATCGTTCCAAGGTTTGGGATGATGATAGATTTGGGGTACCTCTCACTGACTAGAGAGAAGTTGTTTTTAAATACTAAAATCCAGTATTTAAAAACAATGGTCTTGATTTCCAGATATTTTTTTTTTGTAGTTGCTAAAGCCATAGCAATTTTTAAACTTAGGCTATCTCACAATTTACAATAAATGTGTTTCAGAAAAATGTTTAATGCATATCAGACTTTGAGAACTTAAACAGCATTTTAAATGCATTCAAACAGTTCTCTAATGGAAATGTGCACTGATTAGTTTTCAAAGAGAACACCCTGTGTTTCGTTCATATTTTCAGTAAATTCAGATTTAAATTTGTCATGATTTGAATAACTTTCTACTCTAGTTAATGTTTGCAATCATCCCTTCACCCACCTATCTACTCTAGGACTTACGAGCATCTATTATTTCTTAGGCACTGAATTAGGAATAGGATAGATGGCTGATTATAAATTATAGTCCTGTATTTCATGACACTTCATTCATCTCAGTAATTGGTTGATGTAACTTTAAGTAAACAAACAAGCATTTACTTTTATGGAAACCATCTAAAGGTGCATTATAGAAGAAGCTTTCCTCTTTTAACATGTATTGATTAAAAATGAGTAGTACATATTTTTTAAAAAAACAATGCTCATTCGGACTTAGTGAACACTTTAAAAGACAATTATGTTAATGCTGGAAAAGTTTCCACTGAAATTTTCTAGATAAAACTATATTCTCCAACAAAGTCAAAGTGAAGGGAGCATTATCCCAACTTGTTGAAAGCTGTACTTTTCAGACAATGGTCCTGAAGAATTATGGTAGGAAAAGTCCACAACTCTTCCTGAAAGATTGCAAAAGGATTGAAAGCATGAAAGGTATCATTCAAGGACTCATTTGATCTATTCTGTGTGTTGGCAGTTGGGAAAATATACACCACACTGCCTGTCATATGTCAACACTTTTTCATTTCTTAAAAGTGGATAAAATGTCCCTGATTTGTATAAAATGACAAAACTCCTTCCATGTCCTTGGGTTGAAGCCTTAATAATGTTTTACTCTTGTTGGTGAGTTCAATAAATACCTGTCATGACACTCATGCTTATTGTCATTTAGTAATATTAATTTACCAGCAAGGAAAAATATGTTTTGACATACCAAAGGATGGAGAGACAGATGATAGATAGATTAGATTAGATTAGATTAATAGATGAATGATAGATAGATAAAAGTAGACAATAGATAGATGATAGATAGATAGTAATAGATAATAGATAAGATTGATAGATGAGAGAGAGGGGGGAGATTATCGATAAGTATAGACACATAACAGTTTTATATATCCTATCTTCCAACTATCAGAATATTGTTCAACAGATAATATGTTGTATTCTTAGGTAATATCCAACATTATCAACATTGAAAAAGTAATTTCCTTATTTTAAAAATAGAGATGTGGGATATTTATCATCACACATAAATTAAGCTTTTGTAATAGGAACAACCATCTTTAAAAGCTACAGCAATATGAACTGGCTGCTCATATACAAGGTCAGACAATTAAGTTCACGAACTCATCCTAGAAAAAGTGCCACATACCTCATTGCTGAATATCACTATGGTCACCTTTGAAATATTCCCCTTGGGAAGTTATCACTGACGTCTGCACCTAGTCCATCCTTCAAAGCAATTTTGGAACTTTTTCTGGAATGGCCATCACAGCTGTCATTGTATTACCCTTGAGGTCCTTGAATGTCATCAAAATGTCTTCCTTTCAGTATTTCCTTTAATTTTGGGTAAAGAAAGAAGTCATTGGGGGCCAGATCAGGTGAGTAGGGAGGGTGTTCCAATGCAGTGATTTGTTTACTGGCTAAAAACTCCCTCACAGACAGTGCCGTGTGAGTTGGTGCATTGTCATGATGCAAGAGCTATGAATTGTTGGCGAAAAGTTCAGATTGTCTAACTTTTACACGCAGCCTTTTCAGCACTTCCAAATAGTAAACTTGGTTAACTGTTTGTACAGTTGGTACAAATTCATAATTAATATTCCCTCTGATATCAAAAAAGGTTAGCAACATCGTTGCAACAAGTTCATGAATGTAATTGTCAGGCCTCGTATATTTTGAACCAAATATTAGGAATAACACAAACAAGTGTCAATATTCAGATATCAATGAGACTATAATTAGATGGAAGTGTACATTACATAATATAAAACTTCATGAATGTATTTTTTTCTATTTATATCTTTAAAGAACACAATCATCTTTATAGCTTCCCGAAATTGTATGTGCCACGTAAGCCTCTTTTTCTCCTGTAGATTGGGAAGAGTCCTTTTTCTTCACAGTTATGGGACTTCCTTGTAACCTCTTAGAGCCCACGTAACTGCTATCAGATAAGAGGCGTGATTCTTGACATTGTGCAGCTCTGAGTTCATGTTGTCATCACCATGGGTAGGAGCGGCAACTGACGTGCGCAGTGGCTGTGGCCGTCTGATTAATACCATGTGTGAGACTTTAAATTCTTTCCTATCCAGGCTTGTAATGCACACATTTCTTGAGCAGTGGCTTGTGGGATTCTAGGCGAATTATATTTCTCTGACTTAGGTTATCGTGTCTCAGAAGCTCCACTCCTTACTTTTCCCTCTTTTTTCTTCTTTTAAATCTCACAAATAAAACTACACATTTCTTTTTATTATGAAAGATTAGTCATCCGTGTTCCCAATAAACTTTTATCAAAAGTTATTTTTCAGTGAATACAGTTGAAAATATGCTTCTTAAATAATATTGGGTTTCAAAGTTATAATTATTTCATTTAACGATATAAGCTATAATTATTTTCTTATCAAATAAAAAATTCCTATTGACTTTCCATAGAAATAAAAAAAAAATCACATTTTCCAGGTAGCTTCTACTATTAGGGTTTTTCAGATACATGCATTTCTATTTGAGACTCTAATACACCTAAGTAGAGAAGGATGATATTCCACATTCTAGAAGAAATGAACAGCGAAGTTTTGCAGTATACCTTTTAGAGAGATTTTTTTCCTAGTATATTCCTCCTTAAAGGGGTTGGAATGTGTACGGTGAATTCTCCAAGAGGACACTTTCATTCAAAGAGCAAAAGCTCTCAAAATTGAAATAAATCAGTTAGTTGCACCTTCCCCCATGCTCCAGTGTCTCTCATTAACATATGCAAATGTTCTCTGCACCCCAGGTCCCCACCTTCTCACATATACCTGAGAAATAGGTATGATTCCAACCCCAGGGGATTCCTGGATTGCCAATTTCAAGACTTTGGGAAACATTTTTTGGAAAGGTGTAATTCACAGTCTCACAATTCCACACTGTTATACAAAGGCAGTTTTTCCTCATTTTCAAACGTAACAACAATTCCACTCTAAATGCTTTTGAAAAAAACACATCAGGTAAACTGCAACAATTTATGAAAAGACAGTGGGTTACCTACAAAAAAAAAGAGGGGGGACTTTCTAGAATAGCTTTCAAAACATATACACATTTTGGAAGTAATGGGGGTCAATTTGAAAGCATGTCAACATCAGATATTCATTTCAGAACTTAATATTTTCATCTCACTCCTCAGGATGGATTTAAACCCATGGTTTTGTGTTATTATCATTTTTTTTTTTTTTAGCTAGAACTCCTCTGTATGCATATTCTTTCTGCTCATTACTTTCTATTCTTTGATATCTCCTCCGTATAGCATTTGTTTGCACCAAGGATACACAGATATCACAGACATTTTTTGTCAGCTTAATTATATTATCAGGGTACTGTAAATTTAAAGAAGAGGTTAATTTTAAACTTTAAATTTGCGTTTACTGACTTTTTATCTTGTCCCCCTCTCTTTTCTCTGTCTCTGTAATATATATCTATATTTATCTATATTTATATCTAGCTATTCATAGATTTATAGATGAATGTATTCATAAAAAAAAAAAAAAAAAAAAAAAAAAAAAAAAAAAACCTGAAAGAGTTCCCTCAGACAGTTGACAATAGCATCATGAGGTAATGGGTATATTAGTTTTCTAGGCCTGTTTCAACAAATTACCATAAACTGGCTGACTTAAAACAACACAAATGTATTCTCTCACAGTTCTGGAGGCCAGGTGTTCAAAGATATCTGGCAGGGCCATGCTCCCTCTCAAAGTTCTAGGGGGAGAAGCTTTTCTTGTCTCTTTTAGTTCGTGACTACGCCTGGCATTCCTAGGTTTACAGCAGCATGACTAACACCAATCTTTCGCTCCTTTTTCACATTGTCTCTGCTCTGTCTCTTGTATCCTTTCCTCTTCTTATGAGGACCCCAGTAATCGAATTTAAGCCACACCCGAATCCACATCGATTTCTTCTAGAGAGCTTTGCCTTCACTGTATCTGCAAAGGCCCTATTTTCTAGTAAAATCTCATCCTGAGGGTCCTAATTGGATATGACTGTGGGGTGGGGGGGTTTGGTCAGCTATTACAGTGTGATTGCTGCTGACTTTGCTTCTTTGTGGGGCAAGGTATTTCCTTGCTCTATGCATATGCATTGTTTTTATCATCAGAAATTTGAAGATTTGTAGTTTTGGGAAAAAAATACGTACTCAGTCATGAGTATTAAAGGAATACAAAGATGAAGATAGATATTGTAATTGGAAAGCCCTATCAGTAGTGGTTGTCTCTTGTGGACAGCATATTATCAATCTTACTTTTTTAGTCATTATGACAATATGTAATTGGAGTGTGTAATTTGATATTTAATGTAATTATCAATAGTTAGATTTAGAGCCTCCATTTTACAATTTATTTTTCTATTATTTCATCTGTTTCCTGATTCTCTTTTTGTGCCTTCTTTCAGATTAATTGAAACTGTAAAGTTCTTTTTAATTTATCTACTGACTTTTAGCTATACCTCTGCATTGTATCATGGTAGTTATTCCACAGATTAAAACATACATCCTTAACTTTGCATAATCTACTTATAGTTAGTGTTGTCTCAATGGGAAATGCAGAAATCTTACAAACGGATAGGGTTATAGCTACCTCATTATTTATGTGGCAGTTTTCCTATATGGTACATCTACATACTTTATCCTCATAAAATAGTACTACAATTTGTGTTTTAAAAAATTTTAAGAAACTTGAGTTTCATAAAACCTAGCAAACCAAATGGACTATTTGTTAGCACCACATAAGCTTAAATGTATGATTGCCAAAATTCTTCATGGGACAATACAATTAGGATAAATTGCTTGTAGAATTGAGCAACGGCTGATGGGGAAATTTTTCTTAGCTAGCAGTGGACATTTCTGTTGCTTGACTTCCTTTTAAACGATGTAATCCTGGAGAAGACTTCTATAAATGTGAGGTACAGGGAATCTGTGAGCACCCCCAAACGGATTTTTAACAATTGTTTCCCACTATGGATTTTGATTATGTACCAGTAGCATAATGCTTATTTTGCTTGGCTTAAAACTTTCAACAGTCAGAATGTCAGGGCATTCACTGAGTCTGAAACCTATTATTTTTTATTTTCCCTACCTGCGGTATTCCAATTTATCTAGCTGGTGTTAGGGAAACCCAATTTACTGGGATAGTTTTTCATGAATTATGTATATGCAAGGCTTTCCTCCTTACTCAGAGACTATACTCTCCTTATTAACCCCACCTCCGAACTCTGATATGTCAGCACAGTTGCATGTTTTGTTTGTTTTCAGCCATGTTCAGCCGTACAAATGTAGATGCAGCGTAAAACAGACAGAAGGTTGGGTTTCAAGTACAAGTATTTTCTTTTTTAATGGCAAATATTACAATGGAATGTACGTAGAGAGGGAGAGAGATTTAAGAATAGAACAATTTGCATAAAATTTAGAAAATGATACGTTACATTCAGTACATTATCTTGTGATAAATGGCAAATATAGATGGAGCATGAAACATTAACCCTCCCATAATCTGAAAGTCAAATTAGATCTTTTTTAAAATTATTGAAGATGTCATTTTGAGTTTCTGCATATTTTAAGGCAATAGACATAAATTTACTTTATAAGCTCAAACAGTTACCAAATAGCAAGCACACAAAAAACCTAATCTGTTGTTTATTGTTAGCTTGGCTTACCTTTTGCACTGAAGCAGAGATTTGTTTTGTTTTTCCGTGACCTATTCCACAAAATCTCACAGGGCCTTACAGGAGTATTTCTCAGAACGGCCAACTCCGGAAATCGACTTCCCATGGTCTTGATCTCTGTTTAGTTATGAGGCAACATCTTTGCGCAGATGCCACCATAACATATTTCCACCCCACTTACTCTGCAACCAGCTAAGCTTCACCAGCCATATGAAAATAAACTGTTTAGAACACTGCATGCATTCATTATTGCTCTAATAGAAGAGAAATTGCAAGTGAGATTAGTCCTATTACATGGAGAATGTTGCTACTAAATAGATTCATTTTACAGCAGGTGGTTCAAATTGTATCCATTCAATTAGCATATACAGAAACTATTCCCTTAGAAAATGAGCAAACATAAAAGACATAAATTTGATTGCCTTATAAGTTTTTAGGTAATTGCAGTTATATTTTAAATAATCAGCTAAAAGATAAGCCATAGCATTTGGAAGACTTATTAAGAGGAAAATAAATCACAATAAAAAATTACTCACTGTTGCATTTTAACATTTATACAGTGTTCATGTAATTCCTCAGACTCTTATGCAATATTTATTGATTGATTTATATGTTATTCTTAAGAGAACTTTAAAGCAGCTTAATTATTCAACAATTAATTCTTTCAGTCAATAACTATGTATTATGTAACTTGCATATGTAGGCACCTTGCCTATTTTACGGATACCAAGGTGAACAAAACATACATACCTTTGATATCAGTGAGTTATGTAAACAACAGAGCAAAACAATAAATTAGAACATACTGAAAGATAAGAAAAGTCAAAATCAATCAGGCGATTAAGATGAGTTGGAGAGCAAATGTAATATCTCTAAATGAATGGCATGAATTCTACATTTACTAGACAATAGATGTCTCATGGATGCCAGGAAGTAGATGCAGCCTCGCTAATCAATTTCTGTAAAGCAAAATTGAATCAATGTTTTTATGTAAAGCACGGCTAACATGAATAAGGAGGCAAAACTGATACTATAAATTATATTCAGTAAAAACGTGATGCCTAGGCTTAGCTCTCACGTTTATAAATAGCAATGTGTTCTCATAGCATATAACAAAGAAAAGTCAATAAAAATACTACTTGGCCTACTTCTTCCTGTGCTGTCCATATGTGGTTATTTAAATTTAATTAATTATTTTAAAAATTAGTTTCAGATGTACAATTAAAATTAAAATTAGTTAGAAATTCAGTTCCTCAGTTGCATTAGACACATTTCAAGTGTTCATATAAATGTTTCCTTTACCTCAGAATGTTCTATTGTACTGTTCTGATCTTGACAATCTATTCAAATATGTATCTAAAGTATCAAATCATATGAAATAAAAGTTCCATAAGTGACGTATTTTGGAGATTCTTATGAATACTGTCATATCTATTTGTACTTGAGTGTTTTTTACTTTTTTTTTTTTTTAACTTTTAAAAATTTATTTAGTGTGTTTTTCCATCAGCTCCAAGTCAAATAGTTGTTTCCATCTAGTTGTGGAGGGCACAGTTCACAGTGGCCCATGTGGGGATCATCCAACCGGCAAACTTGTTAAGAGCACTGTGCTCAAACCAACTGAGCTAACCGGCCGCCCCCTACTTGAGTTTGGTTGCTTATTTTTGTGATTCTTTAATTCTTCCTATGGTTTATGATTCATTCATTATTTTCCTTAGTTTACATTTATCTTTAGTTTTCCTCTTCTTTGATTCAAACCCTGTTACTTATTGCAGTAAGAGCCTACATTTCTATATTGCACACGCTGTTATCCGAAGACAGTATCATACACATATAATAAATATAAATATTATAATATTTTGTCAGATTATAATTTGTCAATATCAGTTCATTAATTGTAAGAGGTGATCATATAGTGTAAACATGTTTGTGATTGGGGAAATGTGTGAGACATATGGAAAATCTCTATGCTATCTTTCTATAAATTAAAATTGTCAGAAATTGGAACGTTTATTTTGAAAAAAGAAATAGAGAGATTATGATGTCTTTTCAGTGGGGTGAGGGATGTAAAATTATTGTAAATTTTTGATTAAGTAATACCTTCTTCTTGACGGTAAAAGGTGTCAAATGTAACTCTACTCCAGATGATTGACTCAAAGGCTGTCCATCTATTTCCCTACATGTTAAACCCAACATTGGCCATAGCTTCATATAGCACTAAGGTAAATATTAAAATTGCATACGTTCTCAAGACAAATAGGGGGAGGATCTTAGCTCTGCATAAACTTTACTCAAATCTCAAAACAATCCTGTAAAAATTGTTCTCAAAAAACAAGAAGGAATTTAGCAGTATGACCCACAATTCTATTACTGTTGTCAATACCCAAAAGAAATGAATGAATATGCTCACCTGAAGGCTTACACAAGAATATTTGTAGCAGCATTAATTTATAAGTGTCAAAATAAATTGCAACTCAAATCTCATCAGTAGTGAAACGCATATTTGAAGTGTAGTGCATTCATATGAGGGGACACATACAAGGAAAAACCTGCAACTACGTGCAACGATATGGCTAAACTTCCTAATCAGACTGCCAGCTGAAAGAAACCATATATCACTAAAAATGCCTGACAGTGCATTCGTATAGATAGAATTCAAAGCAGGCAAGCTAACTTATGTGTGGGAAGTCAGATAATAGTCACGTTCAGAGGAATGCAGTAGCAGAGTGAATGGGGCGAACACACAAAAGGCTTGGGGTGTTATTAACATCTCAGTCTTGACCTTGTGGGTAGTTACTAAGACGTATTCATGTTGAGATCATTGAATAACATGGACACTTATATCTCTGCATAATTCTTCAATTAAATAACAATTTAAAGAGCCTGGAAAGTGTACTATGTTATTAGGTGGAAATAATCATGGACATGGAAATGAAAGACTTCAGATCATTTTTATTTGTCATAGAAACTTTCTCTACAAAGTGAAAAAGTTATATTAACCATATGGAATTCATTGGAACTTTGGGGCTATATCAGTGAATAAATACTGTCAGATTGAAATATGTGATGCTGTTTTTCAGGGGGAGATATGGGAGATTATCCAAAATTGAATGTGTACTAGTTGTATGACCCTTCCCTACACGCTGCATGACTCCCATATTGCATTGCAACTCATTTGGGGGATGCTCCTCATTTGTAAATCCTCCTTAGCATTTTAAAGAAGCAAATCATGTTGTCCTAAAGGTTAATGGGAAATCATTAAATGAGAGTAATGGTAGTCAGTCTTACAGCTGAAGCATAAGAAAGAGGCATCCAAAGACCTTAATTAGTCTGGGCAGTAAGCAAAGAATGGGCAAATGCAGACCAAGAGAAGTTAAAGTTCTTTGCCATTAATAACGCTCTTGGGTATTAGGCGAGAAATGCCTTAGACTGAAGCTGGAAATGGTTTCAGTCATGGGTTGAGTGTACTAAAGCAAATCGGTCCAAGTTGTGAAGTGCCATACATTCCATCCTAAAATGTGCATATTCTATTTAGTTCCCTCCTGTCTGTGTTTTATTTATTTATTTACTATTTTTTATTAGTTTCAGGTGTACAAAACATTGTAATAGACATTTATCATTTATATCCCTCACACAGTGATAACTCCCCTCCCCAATCTACTACCCCTCTGACATCGCACACAGCCATTACATTTCCACTGTCTCTATTCCTAATGCTGTACTCAGCTTCTTGTAACTATATATATATATATATATATGTAATTTTAGTTGACATTCATTCAGCTTAAGCTTCAGGTGTACAGTGCAGTGATCAGGCATCTACATCACCCCTGAGGTGGTCTCCCAAATGGGACAAGTGTCCATTGGATACCCTACAAAATCTTTACAACACTATTGATTACATTCCCCAAATTGACTTTCGTACCCCTGTGGCAGTCTTGTGGTTACTGACTGCTTTCTAATCCCCTCACCTTCCCCCTTATCCCCACCCCTCCTCATCTAGCAACCCTCAGTTTTTCCTCTATGTCTCTGAGACTGTTTCTGATTAGTTCATTCATTTATTCTTTTCTTTAGATTCCACATATAAGTGAGATCATATGGTATTTGTTTTTCTCTGTCTGACTTATTTCACTTAACATAATGTTCTCTAGGTCCATCCATGTTGTTGCAAATGGTAAGATTTCATTCTTCTTTATGGCCAAGTAATACTCCATTGTATAAACGTACCACAGTTTCTTAATCCAGTCATCTACTGATGGGCATCTCGGTTGTTTCCATGTCTTGGCTATTGTGTATAGTGCTGCAATAAATATAGGGGTGCATAAATTTTTTTCAAATTAGAGTCTTGGATTTCTCTGGATAGATACCTAGCAGTGTAATTGATAGGTCATAAGGTAGTTCCATTTTCAGATTTTTGAGATACTTCCATACTGTTTTCTATAGTGGCTGCACCAATCTGCATTCCCACCAACAGTGCACAAGCGTTCCCTTTTCTCCACAGCCTCGCCAACACTTGTTTGTTGATTTATTGATGATAGCCATTTTGACTGGGGCGAGGTGGTATCTCACTGTGGTTTTTATTTGCATTTCTCTGATGGTTAGTGAGGTTGAGCATTTCTTCATATGTCTGTTTGCCATCTGTATGTCCTCCTTACAAAAATGTCGCTTCATGTCCTCTGCCCATTTTTTAATTGGGTTGTTTTTTCTGGTGGAGTTGAGTGAGTGAGTTTTTTATAAATTTGGGATATTAACCCCTTATCGGATATATCATTGGCAAATATGTTCTCCCATTCAGTAGAATCCATTTTTGTTTTATTGATGGTTTCCTTTGCTGTGAAAAAACTTTTTAGTTTGATGTAATCCCACATTTATTTTTTCTCCTACCTCCCTTGCCCAAGGGGATACAGCAGTAAAAATCTTACTCCGGGTAATGTCTGTAACCTTTCTTCCTATATTTTCTTCTAAGACTTTTATGGTTTCAGATGTTACATTTAAGTCTTTAATTCATTTTGAATTTATTCTTGTATATGGTGTAAGGAGGTGGTCCAGCTTCATTTTTTTTTTTTTTTTTTTTTTTTTTTTGCATGTGTCTGTCCAGGTTTCCCAGCACCATTTATTGAATAGACTGTCTTTACTCCACTATAAATTCTTGTTTCCATTGTCATAGATTAAATGACTGTATAGGCATGGATTTATTTCTGGGATCTCTATTCTGTTCCATTGATCTATGTGTGTGTTTTTATGCCAGTACCATGCTGTTTTGATTACGGTAGCCTTGTAGTATAATTTGATGTCAGGTATTGTTAGAACTCCCACTTTGTTCATATTTCTCAAGATTGCCGAGGCTATCTAGGGTCTTTTATGGTTCCATATAAATTTAGGATTATATGTTATATTTCTGTGAAAAACGTCCTTGGTAATTTGATAGGAAATCTGCTGAATCTGTATATTGCCCTAGGCAGTATGGACATTTTAACGATATTAATTCTTCCTATCCATGAGCATGGTATGTGTTTCTATCTATTTGTATCTTCTTTAATTTCTCTCTTCAGTGTCTTACAATTTTCTGAGTACAGGTCTTTTACTTCTTTGGTTAAATTTATTCCATGTATTTTATAGTCTTTGAAGCAATTGTAAATGGGATTGTTTTCTTAATTTCTCCTTCTCCTGTCTGTGTTTTAGACAGTTAATGCTGGTAACAGAAATTCACTGTTGGTCTGAGATAGTAAGATATAAGCTGCTTCTGATTGCTGCCTATTTAAACAGGAAAATAGACTGATTTTTAAAACCCTTCTCAACCAGTTTTCATAAACAAAAAATATTTTAGGAAGAGGAACTTTATGTTACACCTGTTAATTGTTACTTAATTGAAGTGACAGCCTCTGCTGAAAGAAAGTGACGAGTCATTTTCATTGCTCTGCTTGACCAGTGACATTTCTGCAGATATGTCACATCCCAAAGACTCCAAGCCACTGGGCTCTAATTCACAGTGGTGACATGAGTCTTGAGACAGACTCCTTTCCCAGAAAACACCAGGAAAATTATAAAGTATTTAACAGAGTTAACATGCAACGCAAGGATGCATTTTATCATGAAAGAAATGCTAAATTATTTGAATATATTTATTTTAAAATATTAAGTAAGTTCAATGCAGTAAGCCAGGGACACTGAATACTTAACATAAGGAACAACTTAAGATAGTAGGAGATGTCAAATGAGAAAACCCAGACAATTTAGTAAGGAGTCTGGTGTCCTTTATTCAAGCAAAAGCAATCCATGGATTGGGGAGGGTGCAGTGCCTCCGAGCAGGGAGCACTCTTCCCGAGGGATTTGGGGCAGGGGCGAGGTATATGGAGTCTTAGAAGAAGTAACCTGGAAATGGCACACCAGGATCGGAGTGAGGTTTCCTTTTGAAGCCAGCAGGGCCCGTGGTCGAGGGTGAGGTGAGCTGGCTAAGCCGAGGTGGACCATGATGCGGGTTAGGTGTCCTTGACAGGTGGTCCTGGACATGCAGGCTGCTTTAGGTTTAGATCTGTGACATGGGCCTGGCCACTGGGGCGGGTGGCCTGTAATTTGTGGATCCTCGTATATGCAAACTAAATTTATCAGAAAGAAGAACATGTGTACAAATGGCCAAATACCCAAAGTTCAGAGATACAGCTCAACCGTGAGCTAAGCTGTGTGCACCTGGAACTTCTGGGCTAGAAAGCAAAAGGTTTTTCTGAGACACATTTTTTTCTCACTCTCACAGCTGTTCCCTATTTTAAGCATATGATTATTTGTATATAGTTTCCTCATATATTGTAAGGAAACTAGCATTGCATAGTGAAAATACGTGATGTTTGATTCTAACACTAATTCTATGGTTTAGCAGTACAATCTTATTTCCATTGAAAGGGAAAAGGTTTTTCCTAATTCTATTGTAAAGTAACTGCATTAATCTAAACAATGCAAATTGCATTACGGTTTATGCCCTCATATGAGAAACTCTTAACACATAATTTCCTGAAACTTTTATATTTATCACTCTTCTTTTTGGTATTCTTCTGCTTCCTGCTCATGGAAATGCAAGGCTATTTAATCACTGATTTTTTTAACATGAATCCTATATTATTCCAGTATATAGTGGTTGTGTTTTCTCTTATTAGTTTGAACCTTCATTCCAATAGAGATTAAATTTAATTTTATGAAACTCTCTGGTTTAATGTATTCTCTGAATCTGATTCTGATGCAAAATTTTAACAAAATAGTTACATTTTGATAGTCATTCCTCATTTCATGATGCGCTATTTTCAAGTGAATAAAATTTACATTTTAATTCATAATTATTAAAAATATGTTTTGTTATTCTATTTTGGGATAAAATTGACCTTGAACAACTTCTCGATGCCTATTTGATGGACTATCAAAAGTGACTGTAGGAATAAATAATAGCTATTTGGTTCTGAGAAAGAACAAACAAAGAGGAAGAGGACGGCTTCAATTAACATTATGTTTTTATGGGAGATAATTTCAAACACGTACTGTGTTTTCGCCACAGTTTTCATACAAAACTGCAACTGGTGCAAACTAAGCTTCAATCAATCTGTGGATGATTTGCTATATTATGCAAAACTTTATTTTGAGTTTTTAAAACAGATTATGTAGTTATGCCCTTTAAGTATTAAATAAAATGATATTCAAAAACAATTATATGTGTATACATAGTGAAAAGTAGGGGGCAGAGGTGTCTATATTTATCCCCCCTTTTTATTCCTAAGGAAGAGAGGACATCTTATTCAACCCCCCAGAACACTTTACAAGGCCATGTGTTTCAGGAACTCTGCCTCAATCCTGTGAACTGTAGGGGCACTTTTAACAATGACATCCCCTTTTGAGCTGAATTATAATGCATACAGCCCGCGGTCTCTGCTAGTGAGACAGCTTGACCAGTGACCAGAGGCTGATCCCTGACCTCTGTCAACAGGAGTCTCTGCATGACTGCCTCTACGTCAAAGTTCACAAGCAAAAAAGAGTTTGTGAGCAGACAACGGCCATTATAGACAGATTTAGGTGAATACGAAAGTTAAATGGATATGATCTCTTATTAGCATTTTCAAAAGTACTGTAGTAGGAATGCATGTGTGTAACACATAACAGAGGTTCAAGCTGACATTTATTGATAAACTGGGTTCTAAGTATATTGAATATAATTCTGTGTATCCTTTGTCATCTTCAAAAGAATATGGGCTTCCATTTCGATGAGAAATATTAGCACAATTAAGGTGTGTTTTTTTTTTTTTAAATCATAGTTAAAAACTATCTGTAATTGGACATCTCATCATTTACACTTCTTCATTCTTAAGTATAAAGAGCCCACAGGAAAAAAATATTAATTGAATAGCAAGACAACATTATTTGTTACTTGTACAATTTAGATAATACAAAATAAATGATACATGATATAAAGGTATAAAATTAATATTGGAGTGCTAATAAGAGTGCTAATAAGATTTTAAGCAAATAGAATGATGTGTGAAAATTATGCGTATTAAAATCACTGGTCTTCATGGAAGCAAATTCTATGTGTAATAATATTTCAACTAGGGAATAAAAAACAGAAAGCACTGCCATTAAGTAAGAGCTGAAAGAAACTTACAAAAATAGTAACAGTGTTTACTGCTAAGATATGTTGGCTTTATTCCCTCAAGACAGAGAATATGGGCATGCATACATACAGACAGATGGTACATGTAGTGAACTAGTAACCTAGTAGGCCAGCAGACTATGGAACAAGATCCTCAGTAGGAAATAAGAATATCTAAAATTATTGGGAGGAAGTCTAAGGAAACAGAAGGCATATGATAGAAATCCAAGGACATGGAAGGTCAAGTGGGTTTGAAATGAGAGTACCAAAATGATTATGTGTTTTTCTCCAGCTACTTCTAATTGCAAGAGTGCAGGTATAACATATTTTTCATGCAGGGTTAGGGGTTCCCCAGTAGGTAGAGAAAATGAAAGCTAAAGGATGTGTGTGTGTGTGTGTGTGTGTGTGTGTGTGTGTGTGTGTGTGTGAGAGAGAGAGAGAGAGAGAGAGAGAGAGAGAGAGAGAGAGAGAGAGAGAGAGAGAGATGAAGCCTAGAATTCAAGGTTTAAGGGAGTATGAGAAGCAGCAGAAACGTGGGAAGCTCAATGAATAGAAGGAATAAAAAATGTGCAAATGGAGTACAAGAGGAAAAACTCTACAAAGATAGGAAGTGATGGTGACAGAACAGAAAGATTAAAAATAAAGCTTTGGAGGTATTAGTTATTAGTAGTAAAGACCTCGTGATCCTGCAAATGAGCAGCTACGTCAGGGTCAATGACAAAACCATTGAGCAATGACACATGTATTATAAATATTAACCACATGGCTATTTGAACTATGAGCAATTAAGACCAGAGGGATATTCAATTAAATGAACAAGGAGTTAAACTTTCCCCAAAATAAGAAGGGACTTGGAGGTTGGGAGACGGATGGTATAGATTAGTGGGTGGTATAGTCTTATGACATAATATTCAAAATACTACAATTATTAATTCATTAATTAGGAAGGGGAGGGAGAATAGTCTGGAAGTGGCAATGAGCACAAGAAAGACTTTTACCAAAACATAGGTCAAATAATATGGAGAGTGTGGTGGATGGACCTCGGTACCCAATACCAACAAGACCTCAGAGGGATACAGACAAAGCACATCTTCATGAGAGACTCAGGTTTCAGTTTGAGCAGGAAGCAGAAAAGGACATTTAGAGATCAAATTCAAAATACAGAGGATCTGTGACTTTCAAAGGACATAGTGGAAGGGTTTCAGAATTCACTAATGGGTCAAAAGGGGGAATACGCAAAATCCGATGTTCTTGGAGACTGAAAAACAAAAACTGACTTGGGAAATTGGGGCTTCCTACAGTAACTCATTGAAACAGAGCTCAAAGACCTGATGAAATTTGTCCTAATGTTTGTCAAGTAATAGGGCTAATGAGGCTGTCAGTGTTACTTCCTCCTTCTGGAATTCCAAAGCTCTTGGTTTCTGGGGTCTTCCTTCCTCCTGAAGCAGCAGACTTGGAGGTTTCTTCTGGTTAATGCTCGTGGAGACAGTAACATTGTCTTCTCCTTTTGGGAGTAAAACAAGATACCACCAACTCACCACTCACCAATAGTTACTGCTCGCAATTCTGGAGGCTGGAGGCAAATCCAAGATAATGGCGCCAGCATGGTCAGGTTCTGGTGAAGGCCCTCTCCTGGGTTGCAGACTGTAGACTTCTCCCTGCGTCCTCACAGGGGCTAGGGGCATCTGCGGGGTCTTTTTTATGAGAGCATTCATCCTCATCATGGGGCTCCACCCTCATGACCTAAGCACCTCCCAAAGGCCACATCCTTTAATACCATCACACTGGGCATTAGGATTTCACTATTTGAATTGGGGGGCGGGGGGGGGGGAGAGGGGACTCAAACATTTAGACCATAGCAAATATGTTTTTAATTTGGGTACATTCAGTATTTTTTGCTTATCATTATAATACTTAATTGTGCCTCTTTATGTCTAGTGTGGATCAGCTTATATTGATTTGGTTTTAAACATGGTGAGCCCTTTGAGTCTGCATAATGCAGATCGTTAAAGCTCAGAAACGTTTATATATTTAATAAATTTTAAGTATTTTATAAGTTTAAAAATTATATTTTTAACCTCAGATGCTTTTCCAATACATCTGTATTTTTCTTCAGGAACATAATTATTTCCCCCATTTTGGATATACGTTGTCTTCTGCATCTCTTAACGCGTCTCCCTTGTTATTGTTTTCTTTCCCTAGTGATACAATCAAGGGGATCTCCAGTGTGTCCTCTGATTCTATACTATTGATCTTGCTTTTACTATTTCCAGTGCAGATTTTTATACCATGAATGGCATTCTTTGCTTTGTCAAAATTATTTAAATCATTCTTCAATTCAGAGTTCATCTTTCTGTCTGTTCAGATTACTGTGTTGTCCTTTCAACTAAACTGTGTTGTCCTTTTTCATTCTTCTGTGAGAGGCCGTATTTTTTAACTTTTACAGAAGCTTCCAAACAATTCACTGAAGTTCAGGTGTGGATCCTGCCTTGGGTAATTTTTAGACAATTTGCTTCCTTTGCATGTCATTCCCTTCATCTTTGCAGAATTTCTTTTCCCATAAAGCCTATGATTTTCTTTAATGAAGCCTAATCGATACAGATTTGGTGTCTCTATTTCCTGTGTACCTCATTTCTGTCTAGTTGGTGTTCCTACTAAGTCACGCCCCGGGAGAGCAGGTTGTGTACAGAGCTACCCGTTCTAATGCCATCCACTCAGAGGGGGATTTGTGTCTGCAACACCAGCAGAATTACTGCCTTGAGTTGATTTAACAAAAGAATCACACAGTTGTACATGTTAGAGGAATAAATGTGTATTAAGTAAGGCACTGCTGTTGTAGACCCCGACCTGCTCATTCAGGGACCGGAGGAGGAGGTAAGGAGTGTCCTTCTTCTTCCTCCATCTCCTCCCCTTTTTCTCCTTCTCCATCTCTTCTTTTATCATTTGTGGGACTCAAGTTAAGCACATACTCTGGTACTTTGGGAAGGTGGTGACTGCATTGAAACAAATATACCCATTAATTTTAAAGGAAATCCCACATCCAGTGACAACAATGCAAGAAAAGAAATATCAAAACAGATCACGTAGAAAGTAGTTTGATTGTCTTACTTTCAGATTTAGTGAAAATGCGGATGAAAAAAAATATGGTCTCCAATGTATGTTACCTCTCTCTACCTACTCTTCTATCTTTTGAGGGTTGATTTCAGATGTTCATATTTGGAAATCATCATTTTTCTTTGAGTAAGGGCAAAGTCTTACAAGATGCAAAAGTCAAATTAAAAGTTGTTTTCTTTTTCTAAAGAAGAATGAGATACAAAACATGCTTAACTCAAGCAATTCTTACTTTTTTGTCTATGTTAATCTATTAGTGACTTATTCTAACCCATTATGGATTAGGTACTAAAATGTATTTGTACCTATGAAGAGAAAATTTTGTTATAGTTATATAAGCATATTACTATCAATTCATAAATGTAAGTGTAGAGGGCCCTTTTTAATAGTATCTGCCATAGTGTGTATTTGAATAATTATTTTTATTAAAATACCGTCTGAGACAAAATATTTGATTGTTCAGACTATAATTGCATAAAAGGTGTAAGAATGGCCTTTTGGGATTGTGCAACTCATGTTCTAGGCTTGCCTTATTCACACACGTGAAGTCTGCAAAGCGTAGAATTAATCCCCGAGGCATGTTAATGTGCTTCTTTGACAACTCTTATTAAGGATAGCGAGGTATTTAAATTGCAGATCCCCTGCTCCGTGAATATGCAAAAGGCACTTGACAGCTCTACACCAGATGCTCCCTAACAGAATGTTACTCGCTTTATTTTGTGATTTATAAAAGCTTGATTTAGATTCATATTTTCCTGGCATTAAAGAGATGAAAGGAAGAAGGAATGAGAGAAGGAAGAAGGGAAAGGAAGAAGGAAGGAAGGAAGGAAGGAAGGAAGGAAGGAAGGAAGGAAGGAAGGAAGGAAGGAAGGAAGGAAAGGGAGCCAATTATGTGTCAGGCATTTTTATATTATTTTCCTCACTAACTGTTATTTGAGCTTAGATCTTCATGCTTTTTTTCTCATCTTTTCCCGACACTATTCTACTCTTCAATGTGGAAATTTCTGATCATCCAGACTTTCCATGGTACTATCTATTTAAATTGCTTTAAGTTGCTAGAATTTAAGTATATTTGTCTTTATTTTACTTAAACTTAATATTAATTCATGAAGTTACTTGCCTTCTGTGAAAAAACAAACAAACAAACAAACAAACAAAAATCTAATAACGTTTGTCTTTACCCAAAAGCAATGATGTTCACCCTTTGGCTATTATGATAGTCTTGAGAATTAACCTTTATAAAGTGATCATTTATTTTTTCATAAAACAGCAATAGAAAATTTTAGTAATAGAGCTGTCCCCCAGGAGCAGGGGGATTAATGATTCTTTTAGGTCACTGCAAATTCTGAACACAGGTCCATCCCTCCTTCCCATTACTGTACATTTCCCTGCACAGGAAGCCACAGAAGAATACAATGAAAAAATCAAGAATGTCAGAATCTGCCAGACTTGGTCTTAATCCCATTTCCAGCTCTTCTTGGTCTGCATACTTTACGTACTCTAAGCCTCAAATTTCTCTGTCTTATTGGCCAAGCAATGCCTGTCAAGGTTTATATAAAACTTAAATTGCTAATATGAACGTTAAATGAATTGACATTACATAAAAAAAAGATTGGTTGGTATTTATCATTTTGTTAATATACATTATAATCCAATCTTTCTCAAATACTTGTTTTTTTAAATAGTTTAATTAAAAAAAGGATGAATTATGGGAATAATAGTGGAGATTTACAAAGGAAATTCAAGAGATTATCAATGGATATTGAGTAGGTATTCCATTCACAGAAACTGCCATTTTGAGAGTTAGCAAAAGTCTTTGGCCACTGAGGATGAATATTGGTCCCAGAAGACCTGGTTCCCTCACTGACACATCACCTCCACCTCCGCTGTCACCAACTGTGCCCAGTGCCCCAGTCATATCCATGCAAAGTAGCACTTTTGTTCACCAAGAATGGCTCCTCTTGTACTTAAATCCAAAGGCGCTAAGATGGTTTTAAAATTTCCAATTTAGAATATTAATTTTGCAGCTTTTTTAACCTACTCTACTTCATTCTCTAAATTACTTGTTTATTCACATGGTTTCCTTACGTGATACTAGCAATTGTGTAGAGCCAGACACGAATAACAACTCCATTTGTAGCTGTGTTGAGCTGCAAGTGTACAGATCAATAGCTACTTTAAGAATTTAGTGGCAATGCCTTAGAATAATAACTATTCTTTAAACATTGATTGAAATTAGTTTTGTATACTACAAATCACTTGATTGCCAGCATCTACCATCCAAAATTAGGGGAGAGGTTAAAAAGAAAATAAAGTTCCTATATGTGACAACTATGAATTCTATTACTCCCAAATGCAGCATTAAAATATGCAGTGAAAACACTGGAATACAAAACCCACTTCCTAAAAGATTTAAGATGGATTCTTAAGGTACAGTTTCCATATGCTGAAACAAATGTGGAGATTGGCTAATACCAGTATTGTATCTGCAAGGTAGAAACGAGGGAAAGGTCATTCTATACTTGACCTTCCTGTTTACAGAAAATTAGAGTCCAATGAATTAAACATTAGGCTATTTTTGATTTTTATCTCATGTTTATCTCATATTTATAGCTACATTTTCAATGTCAATTTTTTTGACAACCGGCAGTTAGTGTAGGTAGTGTAGTGTTTATTCACTTTTAAATACACTGTATCATAAAAATATCTGTAAATTGCATTAGTCCAATTATTTACAACTGTTTCAAAAATAGCTCACTCTAGAATTATATACTATATTCCAAATAGACCTCACAAGCATCATCCTCGGTGGGTGGATTGTTAATCTATGAAGCATAGATGTTACTTTGAAAATGCATGGAGGAAAAAACAGAACAGAGAAATCCCTGTCAAGAACAAGCTGTGTGGTCATTGTGTGCGATGAGTGGGAGTCCAAAGGCTACAGCTCTAGCTGTCCATCAAATTGTCACTGAAACAAGCTTTACATCGAACTGATTGTGAACAAACAAGCTGCAATCATCATTCCCATTCTTACTTGCACGTCATTGTTGAATCTTGTCGCATATAAAGGGAAAAGTCCAAATGCAGGAGGAGTCAAGGTTGACTTTCTGAAATGTCTGGTTTAGTTCATTCCTTAATTTTGTGTCTATGTATTAAGAGTTTACCATGTGCCAGGTGCTACTCCTAGCTCAGGGGTAAAACAGCGGGAAACAGTAAAAAGTAACTGCCACCATTAAGCCCAATGCTGGTTAGTCAACATTGAGAATAATATTTCCTGTCCTGAATAATAAGAAATAGCTTGAAACACAATTTGTTGGCAAAGGATGAAATTTTGTCACTTATAAGACATTAGATTATATATGTTCTTGTAGGTATGTTTTTGGGGTTTTTTTTACATAGTTGATCTAAACGTCTGCATAAAATGTCCCCTTCATTCTACTGGGAATTGGGGAAGGGAAACAGTAGAAATATTATAATCATCTATTAATTTGATGTCGGTCCTTTTGTGTTTAATGTTGCTTTTGAATGATCAGTTACACCTTGGAAAATGTCCGTGTCTCGAAGTACGTCAGCCACCAAAACTGACTTGTTAACTTACCACCTGTGTGTCATTGTTTGGCTGGAGCTTTTCCCCCACATAATGTCTGTCTCCACTCTGGGGTTAGGCAGACACATTCCCTGCATCCAAGCAGAGAGAAGCGGAGGACAGGGGTAATTACGACCAGCCTCGCCTCTTAGATCTACTGCCCAGAACTGACACGTGTCACATCTCACATTTCATTGGCCAAAGAAAAACACATAGCCAAGCCTGACTGAGAGTGGCCAAACAATATAACCATCACCAGGAAGAACAAAATGGATATTTCAAACAGTAATAAAAACTACCACATACATGTCTCGTCTTCATCATTTAAGTGGAAGATACACAATGATATCAAAAAGAAAAGCAGCTGATTCATGGGAAGGAAGACAGAAATAATTAACGTAAAATCAGAAGTACTTTTAAAAAGAGAGACAAGAAATATAAATTAGAAAAGAGTCAAAGAGTTAAAGGAAAAATGCTCAACAGATCTACACTACACCTAAACAAGAAGAAAAATGCACTAATATTTAAAAGAAGAAAAAACAGATATACCAAGAAGTATGCAGACTTAAAGAAATAATAGCTTGAAAATTTCTAAACTAATAAAATTAGAAAATCTAAGTAAAATTGCAATTTGTTGAAAAGCAAAATTGACACATTTATGGATGAAGAAGAATTCAAAATGTGAGGAAATCAAAATGTGAATTCAATAATCATAGAGGAAATTGAAAGTCATCAAAGAATGATTATCTTTTCCCTTTACATTTCCCATGTAGTTCAGCCCATGATCTTTTCAGAATAAAACTAATGTAAATTTCAATGACAATTTTTTTTTTTGGCTTAGAAAAATAAAATTAAACAAAAGCCTGTTATCAAGGAGCAATTTTGTCCGTTATAATGAAATAAAGGACTGCATACTACCTCAAGCCATGTTTATTACAAAGCTGTAAGATATTAAATAGGTACTTTTTCAAAGCAATCAAATGGCAAAGTCAATTTATGCTGATGTATCTCAATAAGCAAAGCAGTTCAGTGTTCCCCAAATAAAATATATTTCATATTTATTTAATGAGATCCACATATTCTAGAGCACAAACAGTGATTATGTTTCAGCTAGCGAGTTATTTGCCAGTGCCCGGAAGCCTTTTTCAAACCTGCTGTACTACAAACAGCAACAGAGGGGAATGCATATAACATAGGAGGTTAAAATCTACAGTAACATATACCAAAAACAAATCCATGCCAAGGGCAGGTCGGCGTGTCCCCAACTTCAAGCAATACAGAATGCTATGTGGGACTGTATGTGAAGTGCATTTTTTTTTCCTTTTCCTCAAAATTATTAACTTATAAGGCTAATCTTATTAGTCATTATAGGTTTTATGTTATCACACTTACACCCGTGTTATTTTGAATAATAAAGCAAATTTGGGACATAACTCTTCAACATGAAGTCACACAACCTCAATTGAAACCAGTTGGAAATGATTAAAATACAATTTCTCAAAACACTAAACAAAGAATTACCATATGATCCAGCAATTCCACTCTTGGGGTGTGTGTGTGTGTGTGTGTGTGTGTGTGTGTGTGTGTGTGTGTGTGTGCACTTATCCAAATTAATTGAAAGTAGGGACTAGAGCCGATATTCGTACACCCATGTTCATAGTGTCATTTTACACAACAGCCAGGAGGTGGAAACCACACAAGTGTTCATCAACAGATGAATGGATAAATAAAATGTGATATAGACACACAGTGGAATATTATTCAGCCTTAAAAGAGAAGGAAGTTGTGACACTTGCTACAACACAGATGAACCTTGAAGCCAGACAGAAAAGAATATTGTATGACTCCTCTCTCTTACAAACTATTAAAGACATAGATGTCAATTCTCTTTCTGCCAAAGTGGAACTTAATATCCTGATTTTTCTAGATTGTTGGGAGAATTGGATCGAGTAGATTTTAAATAATGTTGCTACTGAAGCAGGAAGCATTTGCCAGGCAGCCTAGTCATGTTATTTGTCATTATTTGTTGATTCAATAACTCAAAGCAGCATACTATATTTGAAGGCACTTTTTCTTGTCCTCCTGACATATTCCTGACAAATTATCAATTAGATTAATAGGTACCCATTTGTTAGTGGGTCTGTTGTTTAATAAGGTGTTTTTCATTCATTCTGGAGGCCATAATTTTTGCATGTTCTGCAGAGGGAGTCTCTGTAATAAGCATAACCTCTAATAAGAAAAGCAGTTGGGAAAGTACCATTCCAATGATTGCTGCTTTCATTTGCAGATATCAGAGTCATCAAAGTGCATCCCACATATAAATCCAGATTGAACAAGTCTTAATTTTGCTGAAATCTGTCCTGGGCTTTCTGCTTCAAATACAGATTTTAGTAGGTAAACCCTTCCACCCCCTGGGCATCTGTGGATATCGCCCTCAACCTCTCAGGAGACACCAGTGTAATGTTCATTTTTCCTTTTTGCAGAAACTATGCCTTACCTCCCTGCTCTTCTGAGATCACTTCCCATTGTTCCATTTATCATTAATTTCTATGTGAAGCCTCTGGTTCAGCCAAACACCTTCACCCATATAACTGTCATTGATACGATGGTTGCCAATGCTTCGTTCTTTGTCCCTCTTCAGTCATACGGGGTAGGTTTAGCCAAGTTTATAGCCTGATCTCCTCCACTGGGTAGGAAAGAAGCTATAACTGTTACATCAATATACAGTGGAGGAAAACCACCACTTCAAACATCTATGAAGAATTTGGGCCGTTGTTTGTAAAGGTATTGCCATTTTGTCCTACCAGAAATGAATCCCTTCTCTGGAACTTGTAACTGCCACCATGTCCCTGAACTACTACAACATCAGAGAAAATGAAATATTTCTAGAAGTCAGGAAGAAGTTTATATAAATTCCACCACAAACCCCACCTCCTCTTCCCTGTTTTTCTTATGGTATCTCCATGGTAGATACAAACATGATACCCCTTTATCTCTATGCGTATTAAGTTTCAGTATGCACTTACACAGTCACTGCCATCCCTTTAGACACATTATTTTGTAAGCCTGTGTTTTCATTACTCTTCCTAACAATCCACTACTTAGAATATGATAAGGTATATGGTACTTTGTATGTGGTCTTTTTTAGCTTGTTGTTTTCCTGTACCTGCAATAAAATGGGTTTTTTATGTGATGATATTTAAGCATGGATTCCAAGTTAAAATAATAATTTGTTTTAATCATGTAGGAGACATCTGCTTCTGTTGCTGGGCAGGCAAATCCAAATCCAAAATAAGTCTCTATCCCAGTTAAGACCCATAGGTATCTATATAGAGTTCTACATTTAGAAGGAGAAATTTCTCCTTATATGTCCCACTTAAAATTTTTCTCTATATCCATAACAGTGTCCATACCATAGCATCTTATACAAATCCGTCTTTTATCCTTGAACCATTCAAGGGCCATTTTCTAGGCCAGTACAATGTCTACTAAAAAAATAATTGGTGTAACTTAATACTGTAGTTTACCATTATTGTTATAATTTATTTCCTCTGATACTATAAGAACACCACTATTAATTCTGCCCTTTGAGGGAAGTTATCTTTTTTTTTTTTTCCTCCGAAGGAACGTCTGTCAGAATACGGTTACTCCCCATTTGTAATTCAGTCATAGCTTAATTTTAAAATGAGATGTAATTATAATATTATCAAAATTACCCCAGCACCTTACTTTAACCAAGGGAATAGTAAGTAGGGGGTTATAAGTATTTTCGTGGGAACACCGTAAAAATGTGTACTTGGCGACACCACTTGAATGCAAATTTGTTTTGACTTTCTTCTGAGGTAAGACAGAAAGACTACACTAGCCAAATGGGTCTCAACAGAATACCAGTGTTCTCCAGTTTGTGACATAGTTTGATTCCTTAACACCTTTTCTGTGTATTTTACAGCTTTGGGAGCATCACCTTGTTTAGTCATCTATAGTCCACTGTTAATCTCTAAGATCTGTCAACTATTTTTTACAGGTGCTCCTAGACCGGTAAGTAAAAAAATATCCAAGTATAATTTAGTATATCTACTCTAACATGTCGTGAGTAAGACAGAAAGCCCCTTAACCTCCCCTTCCCACCCCAGGTAACCAATATTGTTTCCAATGATCTAACTGAATGGGCCTTTGTAATTCCTAAGGTTCCCATCCGAAATATCCTACAAAAAGCATATAAACTGCAGATAAGCAGGACAATGCTTTTCCCAGCGAAGAGGCCCCCAATCACATATCACAGGCTTTCAGTGAGCAGTTCAGGAAGGGGTATCACAGCTATCACACATAACTTTCACAAATTCCCACTTTGAGCCATACCTTCCCTTTTAAGCTTTCCACAGTCAAGTCATCATCACCTTCAAACTTCATCACATTACCCTTTAAACTCCATTACAAATGTGGGAAATGTACATTGTACTCTGATGCCCAGTAAAGCCCATGAGGATTCGTTACACACCCGTGCCATTTCCCCCCACTGATGTGAATGACCTTGGGCCCGTACCTGGGTGTTGAACCAAGAAACGTTGGCCACCCCGTTACTTAGAACGGCAGCCCTCTTCATCACCCCATACCATCTTCACTGATTTTGCCTCAAAGAATCTAGATTTTGGGTTTGTATTTTTCTCCGATCATTTTACCTGATCAGGGCTGTTGGGTATAGAACAGATCAACTGAGGCGCTTGTGGAATCTGAAGACTTGATGGAGGAGATTAACGGTTTGCACACTTAGTCTCTGATGGTGGATCATCGGCCCGTTGGTAACCACGTGATTGATGTCCTTTTTCGTTCCAGTTTCAATCAGCCATCTAAAGAATTCCACTGGATTTAATCTTCCTGATGTATTTCCTCTTTTTTTAAGTTGATTTTTTTTTTTTTTTTTTAACCAATTCAAAAAATATTTACATCAGTCTCCAGATTGTCCGTATGTCTTCGGGGAGTGAAGTCAGCCTGATTTGAGTATCACTGACATAACCAATCCAAAGTGGCTTGCATTTTCAGCATATTTACCTATTTAGGGAAAGGAAAGCAGTTTTTCTTCTCCCTATACTTCATTCTAACTTTTTAAACAAGATTAATAAACTAGAGGGGAAATTAAGGAGGCCTCACCCATCATAAACACATAGTAAAATATCTGCCTACTGAGAATCCTGTGTCAACTCAAACTTCCCTCTCCTTTTAGTTGCGAATAGAGCCGGTGACTTTTGCCCCCAGTTAATAATGTGTAAATTTTATTGTAAAACGAGTCCTTTGGGAGCTGTTGATATCTGTCCACAAAATGAGTCAGTTCCTTGACAGAATAATGCCTGGTCTCAGGAGTTACCTGTTCAGAATCTCTTATCTTTATAGGATTTGGAATAATGAGGGGTAGAAACAGTCACATCTATTATGTCCTGATACTTTTACAATCTCCCGTCAGAGTCATATTTTAACTCCTGACCAGAGTTATGATTTAGCCTCAACAAGGCAGATTCTAGTGCTTTGGATGACTGCTCCATTTTGACTGTCACTGGTGCAGCTAAAAGCAACCGAGGAACCAAACTCTTTGACCGTTTGCCCTTGGCTTTCATCTCGTTCTTTATCCACGTGGCTAACACTGCATTTCCGCTTCCACATCTATTCCCCTTGACCGACCATAATGTGTGGGCAGCCTCAAATCGGTCATGGCGCAAGGGCCAACCTGACATTAGAGAGGGTTCCTTCTCCCTTTTCTTGTCTTTCTTCCTCCCTTAGCCACATGGAAACTAAACCTGAGTTGTTTAAATGATTGTTGCAACAATTATTCCTGTATTCTCACACAGGCTGCAATAAAGTCAAAAGGTTCGACACCGCAGAAGAATGGAAACATGGGCAAACATCAGAGCAGTCAGAGATACCCAAGCAACGCTTCTAGTATCTTCTCCTACTCACAGAGAACATGCTGCATACCTGACTGAGAACCTCCAATATACAGAGGGTGCCAAAAAAAATGTATACAATTTTAAGAAAGGAAAAAACTATTAAAATTCTAATACTCAATATATACCGATAACATAAGATGAATACAAGTCACATTTGACTCCTGCAATTACAAGAGATGCTCAAAATGGTTCCCATCAGTGTCTAGACACTTCTGATATGGCAAACTACAGCTTGAGCAAGATTTACCAAAGTGTTACTATTTTTTAATTTATTAACTTTTCTTCAGAAACTTGCATGGAGTGGATTTTCTCTCTAATTAGGGAATGACTTTGTCCATCATTTGACATTTCAAGCCAAACACAGTAAGTGCAGACAGTGTTCAGAAAGGGTCCTGTGATTGCCCCGCGCTTAAGGCGGAAATCCCCCAAGGAGGATAATGACTCCACTGTTACGGCTCAGAGACCAAAGAGATGAGAAATACAAGAAGGTAGGTTGTGAGGACGGACCTCCTATATCGTTATTGCCTCTTTCTAAATCTGTACCCTTCCTCCACCATAACTCTACTCTTTACCCTGATAAGAGGGCAGGGTAATGGAGTGATTCTCTAGAGACATGACCGATACAGGAGACAGCCACTCACATGAAATGAACACACAGACATTCAGAGGAAAATGTTACATCAATCTACCTATAAAGGTGGTAAAATACCACTGCTGGCACCACCAACTGCTTTGCCTCACAAGGACGCTGAGGAAGATGTTAAACACTCTTAGTAAAAATGCCTATTAGACATATCAGGGAATTAAATATGTGATTTGCTTTTCCACCTAAATGACTATAATTAGTAGTATTTGGAAATGGCATTTCACTTATATCTGCATAATTAGCATGTAACCCAAATACAGTTATGCATCTCATTAGAAATATTTCCAATTAAATTTGCTCTGACTGTTATTTGATTGCAGCAATAAAGTCAATACGTATGTTTAGTATACACATTTTGTTGGCCATGGAGCAAAGCCCACTGTTCAAAACAAGGCACTTTGGGAGAAATATCATACACACGATATGATAGGAAGTATAACATCAGTAAAGGACTGTGTGTATGCTTATTTACAAATGCTGTTAGTCATTATAGAATAATGTGTTCAAACATGCTTCTTCTGTCTTGGTGTCTTTGCAATGCTGTTTCTTCTGTCTTGAGCACGCCTGACAGCTTTCCACCAGCCTGAGTTCTTTCTTCTTCCTTTAATAGTAAAATCCCCATGACTGAGCTGGGTCTTCCTTGCAGCAGATGACTTTGAATGGGACAGTAAGCTGAGAATGGATACGTGCTTCTTTCACATCAAGCTCTTCAAAGCAGTGTGTGCTTGCTCTTTGTCATCCCCGCTGGCTGCCTGGGTTAAAGACTGGTGGCAAGATCGGAAGCAGACACTTTGGGTGGGGGCAGAGAGTCCTTCCATAGTCCTAAAAGCCCGGCTCAGTGCCTGGGGCATGGGAAAGCTTGGTATAGAATAAAAAGTGAAAAATATCCGTGTGGTTGCAGCCTCATGACTTGGGGGAGAAGATCTAAGATCAAGGATGCAGTGCCTGCAAGATCTGATTAAGAATGATTAAGGACATTGGAAGAAAACATATATTCTTCCCCTAAAATAATAGGACTCCATCACAGGTTCTGCAGGTCAAACCATGTCAAATTGTGTGTTTAGCGATATGGAAGTGGCAGACGAGAAATAATGAGTTAGAAGTGAGTTGGCTCTGTCGGTTTAATCATTTAGACACGACAGGAGGCCCTGAATAATCAGACTTTTAACAGTAGAAATATTAGCGGAAAACATCATTTCAAGAAAGACAGTTTTGCTGTTGCCTGATAACATAATTTCACTCCAAAATCTTAACCTCTCCTGTGCTCAGTAAAAGGAACCACCATCCGTGAAGTTAAAGAGGAAGGAAAATACCAGGAAATCCTTCTTCAGAGCTTGTTACATCTTAGCCAACTAAAGACAGACAGACAGACAGAAATACACACGGTATCCCCCAAGGAATTCATTGAATTTATAGTCACTTAATTCTCAGTTTACATGTCACTCCCTTGAGATGTGTCATATGATACCTCTCATACTAAACCTTCTGATTTTTCTTCATTATATTATTTCCCTTTAAAGTCCCCTTACTGTGCTAGTTCACAGAAATGTGGAACTTTCATTCACAGCAATTATTGCAAGTTTTAGTTATGCAGATATTTCTCTACTTACATGTTTAAAATCTGTTTCTCTAGTTATACTTTAATAAGCTCCATGACAGTGGAACTTTGCCGGGCACGTGCTACAAACTCAGTTACGGCAAGAGTTACGCAATGAAGCTGGCATTCATTCTTCACACGTCCTTCAACCGTAAGTAAATGTGAAATGATGCAGAGATTTTTGAAACCGCCTGGATTAGGTAAAGCTTGAAAAAAAAATGAAGAAATAATACTGCAGATGGAAGAAAATGTATTTGATCTGAAGCATGTTTACTGTGAGACAATGGCCAGTTGTACAAGTGATAACACAATTTGGACGCATGACTCTAAGAGCAGATGTAGAGTGAGAGACGCAGATTGGAACTGAAGATAAGGGTTCCAAAAGCCGAGTGAAATGGGAAGATACTGGCATAGAGAGATTTAGACGTAAGAGAAAGACAAGGGCAGAGAGGTAAATGCTTAGTTGTGGAAAACAGTTCTGGACTTTGGGAATTCATGAAGAATCTAGAGGGGAGGTGTGAAGCAATATTTAAGTTCATAGTGTTTAGACTGGACTGGAGTTTGCATTTGCATGGCACAAATTAATACCTGTGTACCTTGCCAGATATTACGGTTGCGTAATCTATTAAAAAGGAGAAAACGGAGGGATGAGTGTTGAACTACATAATAATGTGTTCAGCTATGGCTCAAATGTGGGCACATATTAAATAGTCTGTAAATGTCCACCATTATTATTAGATAATGGAGGATCTGGACACGACAATATCAAACCTAGCCCTTTTCTCTAACTAAAAGAATGACTCTTAATACCTGGTCTAAAATATGTAGTGGCTACTGGTAGATGAGAAGATTACGTTACTAAGATAACTTATTCAGAAAGCTATACAAAGATTATACAATAAAATTGATTGAATATTTATGTCTAAAAACCAAAATATATGTCAAAGCTTATCTTAAGTAATGCCATGACATATTTGATAAATTACGACAGGTTGTAAAATTAAACGTCACTTTGCCTTGCTTTCTCTAGGTCATTTTCCTCTAGGTTCTGGAGAATTAGATATCATTAACTCAGTTAAAAATTCTTGGCTCATAGTCCCTTTCAGCATTATTCCATTACCTCTACAAAAAGAGCCTATGGCAGGCGCGGTATTGATCCAAATGACCCCTCTGGAGGAAGTTATTTATGTTTACATATTTGAGAATAAATCAGTATTCAGTTAGGATAACATTTTAGCTCTTAAACTAATAAAGTGACCCTACTGAAAATGATCTGCTTTTCCGTGCATATTGATTTCAGAAGCCAATAGAAAGAAGGTAAACACGGCAAAGCAGCACCATCCAACACTGCAGAGAAACGGGAAATAGCTTGCTACAGTTTTATGGTTCCAAGAGCCATTTAAAGCTCAGTGTTCAGTTACACAGATGTCATTGATGCACGTGAAACACTATCGGGGCTTTCCAGACAGGGCGAGACTAGTCATTGTCATTAGTCTGGCTTTCTTCTGATTCTGGAAGTTTTAGAGATTAGAGGGAAGAAATGCATTGAAACACAAGCAGCCATGACTGCTAAGGTTGGAATGATAAAAACAGAAAAATAATATTGGTCCACCTGCAGTTATTTTGATAGAAATGGTCTGAAAATATGTGTACAGTTATTGTACAGAATTAAGTGTAAAATACCATACCAATTATTTTGTTTAAAACTTTGATAATTATTTCTAGTATATAGAAATGGTTAATATAAAACCTAATATGTAATATAGTTATTTAAAAAGCAAACTAAACAAAAATAAGATACATTTTAAATTATACCTTGTAATTAAAAAGCAAAATTGCATATGTTAAAAAAAACTTATCCTATACAGTTATAAGTATTGCAAATATTCTATGTTATATTGAGAACGTGTAAAAATTGTGCAAACAGAGAGAGTAACTAAACTAGAATTGTATTCTCATAACCCAGAATTTACAGTGGTTGACATTTTGTTATACTTACTTAGTCTTCTTTTTTAAATTAAAGCAATGTACGTTACAGAAGAGATTGGATAATATTTTCCCCCTGTCTGCTTTTATCCCAAAACTCCTCTCAAAGCAATCATTTATCTGAATTAAACATAAATCCATCCTGTCCTTTGCAATATTGTTACGTCAGCCATTATATTATGGGAAACTAATCATCCGCATTTATGTCGACAGTTCCATGTACTTGCCTAATTGTTAGGTTTAAGCCTCAGGAAGGCGTAGAAAGATGGAATAGTAGCCCAAGTCTTCAAATACGTGGGTAAAATACTATGGTCATGTTTAAAGCGAACTAAGGGGGTTCTGATTTGAGATGAAATCAACCAAACAAGAAAAGATGAAGCAAACATAGTAAAATATTAACAACTATCAAATATGGGTAACAGGTACAAAGATATTAATTTAATTATTCCATTTTTCTCTGTGTTTGAAATATCCATTAAAATTTGGAGGGGAAGTTATTTATAAAATATAGAATTTTTTAAAAATCAAGTAGTCTCATATTTTCAAGAGCTGCCTAATTGCAAGCAAAATGAATAGAAGGCAATGGTTATTTTGACTTTCTTTTGTGGTTGTTCTGAAGCTTTGCATCTGACTTCAGATGAAGAATCACAGCCATCTACTGCCTAAGCCTGTAATGCCAAGGAGAGACCCAGCCTCATCTCTTTCTGTGGTCAGACAGGAAGAGAGCAAGTTTCCGTCTCATTCATTCCTACACCTGCTCTCCCATTCTACCTCTCTGAGCTCCCAAGCCCTTCTTCCCTCTCCTCTGGTCACTGCCTTCACTGGTTATCTTCAATCCATTAAGAGCCATTATTTTTAATTGCCTTACACACTTATTCGTTTGTTTTAACAAATGATATTTGTATCCATTATTAATCTCTAAAATTTTGTTATTTTAAAGAACTATTATTGAGTGTAACTTAGAAAGAAAATGTAATTCTTATGTGATACCGTTCGTTCCTCTGTCCTGAAAAATAGTTACTTAATTCATGGAGTTTAACTTAGGGGGGAATTATTGTAAATGCTTTATATGAGTCAGAGATTCTTTTTGGATTATCAGTGAAACACTCACATGTGTTGTAAGTAATATTTGCCAAGATTGAAGCTTTTGTGATTCCCTTTGTACTTCTTTCATTTAAAACACTAGAATGTGGCTTGTATTATTATCTAAAACATGGAAGAATGGAGTAGACGGAATATGAGGAGACGTGAGGAAATGTGGGGCAATGTGATTTTTTTCCCTAGTCATTAATCAAAAACTGTAAATCAGTGACATAGTTCACAGAAACATATGTGCCAATGTATTAAGAAAACCCATACATATGCTGAATATTTCTGTATTCAGTACAATTCTGGATTCAAAACTGTTTTTTTTTTTTTTTAATAGCCTATCTTACTGTTTTAGTATGTATTCCATTCCAGAATTTTATTAAGTACATATTGTTTTTAGTACATGCATATAAAATATATTTTCTCTTTGATTTCACTCGAGTATATTTTATTCTTAAGCATTTTTATTTTTCATACTACAAAGTTATAGGCTGGAGTTGTAGTCAAGTGATGTGGTTTAACATCTCACATTCTCAATTTGGCATTTTCTACATAAAAAATTATGAACTGAAGCTAAATAAAAATGATTTTGATTATAGGTTTAGTATATTTTTAGTACTTTCACAAAGAATGAACAGTTGTTGCTTTGGCAAATTGTGTTTTATAAAATGGACACAATATATTCATTTATATTCTTTTGATTTTCATGTCCTCTCAGAAAACACCTATTTTTCCCAAATTGAATACATAATAAAGGAAAAGAAAACAAACTTGATAGAACTGTAAGCATCTTTTAGAATTCCAACTGTTGATACCTGGCAATGGTGGCTGCTATCCTTTGACCTTGACCATTTTGAATCACTCATAAGCTCAGTTTTTTTCTCCATCTGATTTTTAGGAAAAGTTTATTATGATTTATTTTATATTTAACTAAATTCCATTGGGATGGTTCTTGGCTCTTTTATATGAAAGAATACAAAACAAAACAAAGAGAGGTCAGATACTAATTGTACACTTTAAACATGACAATCTACAAATGTCAAGGAAACAGGTATCAAAACTTATAAAGCGTAAACATGTAGAAAAGAATCATCTCAGATGTTAGGCCAACTAAGACTTCATAAGTCCAATAACACAGTGAGGAATTTGCTATGGTCTGAAGGTTTTTATTCCCCCTAAGTTCGTATGTTGATATCTTGAAGTCCTCTGTGATGGTATTTAGGAAATGAGGCTTTTGGGGGTGCTGAAGTCATGACTCTGTAGCCCTCATGTATCAGACTAATACTCTGATAAAGGAGACCCCACCTAAGGAGACCTCCAGGTGAAGACACAGAGAGAAGGTGCCAGCTATGAACCAGGAAGAGGGCCCCACCAGAACGAACCATGATCTTGGGCTTTTCGGCCTCCAGAATGGTGAGCAATAAATGTCTGTTGTTTATAAGCAATACAGTATGCAGTATCATGTTAAAGCAACTCTAGTGGACTAAGAATCACTTATACTCTCTACATCAAAATAACTACAAATTGCCTGGTTTATACAAGTCACTATGCTATGCAAATTTTTACATACATTAGTTTTAATGCTGAAATAAACCTTTGAGGTTTATATTACTATCATTCACATAACAGATGTTAAAATCATTTAGATGAAGAGAGGGAAAATTGGGCTGTTTTGGCATTGGTTGGGATGTAAAACTATTTAAGAAACAATGTGAAAGAAAAAATAATTAAAGGTCAAAAAATCATTCAAATATCATGATACATGCAGTAAATCATTTGGAATGCTCAGAAATTAAGGCTATTAACAATAGTTTAAATGCTCACCACATAAAACCAGTACTACATCAAAGATACTATACTTCACTGTAAAATTGCAAAAGTATTTTCTTGAAAAATATCACAATCAATTGTGATTAATGGGAGAGGAACTTGGCTTTAACCACCATTAAGACGTAGTCAGTTTTTAAGATTCTAAGTAAATTATGCATGATGCATTTATTCAAACATTCAGCTGACTTGTATATCCATGTAAATATAAAAATCAACACTATGTTTGAGTGATTTCTATGTCACCAGATATCCAAAAGTAGCCAGTTACAGATCTCTGCTGCAGTAGTGTCATAGGACCCTCAGTGAGGAAACAAATAGCCATGGCTGTCTTCCAATAAAACAGTATTTACACAAACAGACAGTAGGATAGATTTAGCCAAGAGGCTGAATTTGCCAACCTGAGTTAGACTAATCAATCACGGACAGGTGATAAATGAAGGAATTTTATTTCATCATTTCTTAATAAGATGTTTACACAAAGTCACAGAAAAAGTGTGAACGGTTAATCTGAAGATTCCCACTGTTGATTTTGCTGTGTTTACTGATGTTCTTTAAGTCATTCACGCAAACATTTATTGCTGTGCCTGAGTTTCGTCCCTTTTCATTTTTATATTCTGTGAAATTGGCAACCATAATATATGTTCTAAAGTTGCACTTAGATTAATTACTGAAATAACTGAATGGCATTTGGTTAAGGATGTAATACCTTTTTATCTCTGAATGTTCATTGGAGGGGTGGGGAGAGGCATAAAGCATCATTGTAAATACAAGTACTAGACAATTAGATTAAAATTTGAGAAGATAGAATACATAATAAATTGGCTTTGCGGGAGAATTCACTTTAGAGTAGAAAGAAATCAGTTTAGTAACAGATTCTCATAGCTCACAGATTATTTACTTTGCCTTTAGCCCTTTTTGTAATTCACTAAGATTCATTACTTGTCATCCTCCTGTGGCTCCCTCCCGTTTCTTGCACTCTCTTACAATGTCCTACTACATTTATTTTCCTCTCATCCCTGCCTTAAGAGTCACCTCTGACTTTCTGTCCCTCATTCCTGTCTGCAGGTAAAATAGTCTCGCATCTTTTCTCTCCCTGACTTCAACGTAAAAATGTAGACATATTAATACTTAGAGGTAGCCCCAGTGGCACAGTCGGTTAGCGAGCAGTACTTATAATACTTAGAGGTAGAATTTAGGCTTTTGCACAATGTCAAATGAAAATTACAAAGAACTGTGTTAGTTTGATTGCTGAAATATATAAATAGTTACATAAAGTATTCATCTCAAATTCAGGTGCTTATTGTAAAAGGACACAGATTTGTTTACCCCAAACTGAAATCTTTCTTTTCTTCATGTCTTTCAACTAAATTCATCCTATTGAATCTATAAAGGAAACAGTGAGCTACGTATATTTTCATCCATCGGTACTCAGTGTATTTGTTTGATATCTTCTAACATCTGCGTGTGCTACAATGTGTGTTACACTGTGACTACCGTGTTTCCCCCAAAAGAAGACCTAAGCGGAAAAGAAAAGACGCCCTAGCTTGATTTTTCAGGATGGCATCCCCTGAACATAAGTCCTAATGCGTCTTTTGGAACAAAAATTAATATAAGACCCAGTTTTATTTTTGGGGAAACATGGTAGTTTTTGCTTCAGACCGAATCTGGGCAGCGACTCACAGAGACAATGAAAGAGAAATCAAGGAATTGGTTAAACGCCTGAGATGTATTTCTACCTTCCTTTATCGCCACCCAATAACATCAAAGCAAAGGAGAGGTCGTTGTGTCTGTCTTTGACATAAATCTTTCCTGGTTTTCTTTATTCAATTCAACACACAGTCATAAATAGGATAAAGTTTGCCAGAGTTGGAAAAAGAAGTTTCTGATATTCACACCATTCCAGTTAAAAGTCGCAAAATGTTTGCGAACTGGAAGTGACTTTCAGATATCATCCTTTCCGCTCCTTTTACTAATGAGAAACTACAGCCGATGGAGACGGTTTCGCAGATAGTCACGCAGATAGCTGATAACAGCTGGACGTCCGAATCCTACACAGAATCAGGCAGTGAGGCTATGCAAGGACTCTGCATACCGGATGTGTCTGCTCTCTGCAGTAAACATATTGAGGGGAGGCATTCATTCAAACTTAGTGGAAGGTGTTTAAAAAACATCCATCGCGCTTTCCAAGGACTTATTGTAGTGAAAATAAGGAAAGTCTGCTCATATAATGTAAATCTGTCTTCTTCATAAATACTAAGTCAGGTGATTTGAAAGCTGCGTTCCTATCACTCTTGGTATTAGCTTCCTTTGAAAACTATGAACCTTGAAAGACCAAGGACGGGCATTACCTTAGCAATTTAAGATTTTTACCTGCCAGCTCCCTGCCATATTCCTAACAAATGAGCTTAAAACTGATCAGATTAACCCTCAGGTGCATCTAGGAATAAAATCCATGGGTACATAATGAAGAATTATATTATTGAGATAGTCCCAACATAGAAAACAACTTTGGAAAACTGTGTATATAATAAATAGGAAAACACAAATCTAATGAATATTACAAAGGTCAAAAAGTAACACTATGTGAACATGGATATCTCAGGGATTTGTTCTTAGAGTTAAAATTGCCATTCATTTCTTCCCAAGATTTGTTATCTCCCCAAGAACATTATTTCTATGTTCACGCTTACCCCTCTTTTTAAAACTATATTTAAAGAGTGAATTTAAACAAACTGTTCTGTAAATGCTTAAATTGAGTTAACATTTTAGTAAAAGAGACAAATAATCAAATATATTATAATGTTGTTATATTGTTTTTAAAATGTGTGTGTGTGTGTGTGTGTGTGTGTGTGTGTTTTAACGGCAATTGCCTTTATCAAAATGAAAAGAAAATCATTGCATTAAAAACTGTCCCATTAATATGGAGGGATTATTTTCTAACTAGCATTCATTCCGTAGCCTAAACTCACAAAATATTCTCCATCTTTCCATGAAAAATGGCATAAAAATGCTTTCTGTACCAGAGTGGTTTCTGTTTTCTTTCTTTGTTTGCATATTTGTTTTGCCTTGGAATGGTACAAGAATGGCTGATTTATTTATATTTTATTACAAAACTGAAAGAGAATTTTGGTGTGGAAAATAGATAAACACAAATGTCTAATTTTATTTACTTATCATAGTCCTGGAGCTGGAATTGTAGAATCTCATTCTTTCCTCAGATCACTTTCTCTCACACTTGCCTCGCGATGGCTCGCACGCTCTGGCAGTGAACTTGGCATCACTGACGATGACATACACCAGGCGTGTCCAAACTTTTTTCAACGGTTTTCACCAAGGGCCATATGCGGTAAAATACACAAACAGCCGAAACAGCCGGGCCACTCACTCGAGGTGAAGTACGTATTGCGCTACCTGGTTTATTTACGTAAACTAAATATATTTTTGGAATTTGCTGTGGGCCAATTAACAATGGATTGCGGGCCGCAGTTGGCCCGCAGGCCGCAGTTTGGACACCCCTGACATAGGTGATACTCAGATGTGTTGAGTACGTAAACAATAGGGGGATACATTTGAAATTGCACTTGACCAATACACATAAAGTTATTAAAAATGAATCATCATTCTTAAAATGCATGGAAATTATGCTTTCTATGAAAGAAATTTGTCTGTATTATCCTTCCAATATTATGAGATGTGCTCAGAGACATACTTTGAAAATCTGAGAATACAATGAAATATAGTTAATGAAGCAAATAATGGATGTTTAACTGAAAGCCATACCAGCTTTATTGTTGTTGATGGCAGTATCTGCCTGATGTTTTGATATTAATTCCTAATAAAGCTAGCATTCTAAAGGAAAGAAGGATGTTAAAGATTCCTAAAAGCATCTGATAATATGCTTATTAATCACTAAATCGATTTATTTGAGATACATTTGTTATATTTTCTCTTTTGAATCTGCTGTGTGTGTGTGTGTGTGTGTGTGTGTGTGTGTGTTTACAAAAAGCTGTCCTACTTATCTGAAACACTGTGTCATTGGTCACCTGGTGGAAAGGATGACCAGAAACCTTGCATCAGATTCATTTCTACAGAGCATCTCCTATTTCTTACCATATAGCCTATTGCCTAGTGATAATTATTTTATCTGCAAACACTCCCACACTCTGTAACTGTTCCATCTAAGTAAAATATTTTAATTCAAATTAGATCATGAAAACAAAGAAATCTAACCTTGAAATAAGCCAAAAGGGGCACTATGAAAATAAAACATAAACGGAGACTGGATGCATTGAGTAATAGCCATTTATGTTCACCGAACTTACATTATTTTAATGCCCGTTTCTTGATGATCAATGTTTTATGTTGTTTTTTCCCAAGAGGAACTGGAGTTTCATTTTAATTAGGTAGAGAAAATTACTCATAAGACCCTAATATTTTGCGGGAGGGGGGGTTAAAATGTCAGTTTAACAATTTTATTTTCTGAATAAAGTTAATTTACAGCCAGAAAGGAAAGAAGGAAGGAAGGAAGGAAGGAAGGAAGGAAGGAAGGAAGGAAGGAAGGAAGGAAGGAAGGAAGGAAAGGAGGGAGGGAGGGAGGGAGGGAGGGAGGGAAGGAGGGAGGGAGGGAAAAGCAAAGCAGACCTGAAGTTCAGGTGTGTGGTGTCCTGTCCCAGTCTCTTGGTTGTATGTAATTCTAGGCACTGTGTTTAAAAGCAGAGAATTTTGGAGACAGAGGTGAGTTCCATACAGATCCATCTCTTGCTACTTTACGATCTTTTCAGGTTATCTAACCTTTCTCTGTCTTATTTATCAAGGCTACAAAGTGAGGTAATACTAGTACAAGCCTACAGGGATGTTATGCAAATGAAATAAGAGAACACAAATAAAATGCTTACCATAGAGCTTCACATACATTAATACAGTCTCACTATGAATAATGGGTTTTAGTAGTAAATAAGCACCTAATTAAACAAGTAATAAGAATATTAATGTTGTATGAGTCCAGAATATATGGGCTGCAGATATTCTGAAAAAGAATAGTCACGAGAAACATTTTTTCATTACTAAGAATCAGTAATTAAGAATTTTTAAAAACACAACTATTTACACACTAAATCTAATTGAAGATCTTCCTTTCAGCCCTGTGCAACTAAATGATGAAAGAGTTTAGCATAAGCTAGAGAAAGTCAGGGGAGGAAAAGAACATGGAGGGTTTGATGGGTTCTACCCTCAGCAGAAACAACCTGAATCCAGAGTTTCCAACCACCGTGTTGTTGGAACAACATAAGCTAAAGTCCAAAGTTTAACAACTTAGGCTTTGTAACTGCACTCTGTAGTCATTTTCATCCCCTGCCTTCTCAATTATTATTATTAATTGTATCAAAATTAAATATACATATGTAAGGTCTTCTCGGGCACCAAAGGAGAGGAGACCTGGAGGAATTATGTCTTGTTCTAGTCCAGTTGTGAGATGCAGGAGGGGAGGGACAAAGTGTGAGAGTGCTCCGTGCCGATAATTATGGAGAAAAACAAAATGAAACCCTCTGTGTCCTCGTGTACATATTCTGGAAAAAGCACGGAGCGCGAAAGAAGGCAGGACTTTCCTTTGACTGAGAAGCTGCTTTGGCACTTAGTTTGGAAAGGCGTGTGTAGATTTCCTTCACCTCCAGACATGTAACGCACAGAGAACAAGAGTTTTCCCGGGAGCCATGGCTGCGTGGGACTGCGGTCTCCCCTGGACAAATGGACTGCTGTCTGCGTCATCTTTGCCAGGAGTCTCACTGTCTTTGGGCCCATCCATTGATTTTTTTAAAGAACTTTTCATATATATATATATTTCTTTTCTTAAGTACTTGCAAAGGAATAACTACAATGTAATCATTCAAGCCGAGCAAACATCCCTATAAATAAACACGGGCTAGAACAATGAATGGAAAGAATGGAAACCATTTAAATCATGCAGGGTTAGTCACTGTTACTGAAGTGAAAGTTTCTTTAAGATTTAAAACAATTTTAATTTTCAAGGAATAGTGAAATGTTTGATTTTCTTAGCCTGTCTTTATAAGAAATTCTTTAGCATCAAGCTGTTTGGTGACAAGGACGGAAGACCACAGTGCAGCATAATACAGAGTAATAGACGCACAAGAGAGATACTGAAGGGAAGACTGGAAGAGAAGGGTCTGAAAATAAATACTAACACAAAGAGTAAGTCCTAGCTATCACATGAGCTGAATAACCTCAAATACCCCATTTCAATAAAACATTTCTAATTGACTGCCTTTCAGAGAGACTTGAATTGCAACGTTTAGATTTAGTCCGTCAATCGTTTTGCCTCTGACTCTGTATTAGGCCAAGTCCTTGGACTCAAACAAGTCCTCAGTTATCAATATCTCTCTCGTTTCATATGTTCAGGACTTTGAAAATCTTTGGCAATATGTGTGCCCTCAAACTTAGCTGTCTGGCTGCCAATTTCATTTTGCAGACCTTTTTTGACATTTACTAATGCAAGAAATTCTGTCCAGCTTTGCTCTTAAATCAGAATTGTACCAGCTTTTCATTCCATGACCTCAAGAAAATAATTGACAAAACTGGCCAGAGTGCTTAAAGAGTCATCCTGCTTCCATTTTCAATTTTATTACCATAATTACCTATCGAAGATCTCCTGGGAGGAAGCATGCAACCAGAGTTGCTCTGGAGGTTGGGGTAGGATTCTCGGATTTCTCTTGAACTCCTGGTGTTCTATATTTTAGTATCTGATTCTAACATCCAGGATCCTACCTTTTGTTGATCAGCATCTCTATCTTTAGGATGCAATTTAGCATCTGCAGTTGAAGCTGATCAGATAGATAATTATCGGATCCACACTTTTTCCAGTTAGTTGGATACAGAAAGTAAGAGCTTCTCTAGCAAAGATATATGCTTGCTGCATGTATGTTATCCATGTTCAGGTGCCCGGGCTGGGAATGGATCTCAGGCCCCTGTGGTACCATACTGACGGCAGCAAGAAACCACCAACACGTTTCACAGAACTATGCTTGTTCGCAGCTCCTCAAGGGGCCAACTCAGTGAGCATGTAGTATGGATTCTTGGAGACAGTGAGCAAGAATTTCATTCTTTGCTCATGTTTCTCTCCATTATATAACAAGGAGTATGAGCCGTCACACTGCGGCCAGAAAACTGTTCCCTTCACCTCACTCACCTTATCGTGTCACAGTAAATGTTTAACAATCAATTCTCAAAACTTTACAAAAACATCTCTAATGTGTAACGATCATCTGTTTCCATGGCATGAACTACACAACGAGTTATTTCAAACTACTAACAAACACACCACTGCCCTTATACAGGTATTTGATGGTATATAAATGTGATGTCCTTTGAGAGCAGTGACATTATCTCTCAAAGGCTTATCAATATTCATATAAGAAAATCTTGCTCGGCTGATGTTACATATATATTCTTGCTCTACATTTTACAATATCTCTGGGCCACGGAGTTAAACGTGGTTTAGACCCATGTAAGTTCTGTTTACTTGTTTCATCTACCAGCTTTCTAACACAACATAGAACCTGAATAGAAAATATGTTTTATAGAAATTCTCAGGTTATTGATGTTTGCCATGACAGTATCAAAGGCTCAGATCCATGCAATCAATTATCTTTATCCTATTAGTCATGACCTTTCCCTTTGAAATGATTGCCTGCCATCTGTTATTTCATTAAGTATTAAATCTTTGTAGCTGAGAAGCAAGCCAATTTGCTTTAGTGACTGTACAAAAAAAAAAAAAAAGCATTTTATATTCATTTATGAGGGATGTAATTGCTTAAACTCCGTGTTCTTTTAAATTCCAGATAAAAAGTGCACACATGCATGTGAAGTACGCTGCAATCAAGATACTGAACTCATTAGCTGTGCAGTCACACAACCCCTTAAAAGGCTATTCACAACTTCAACCCTACATTATCACAGTATGTGTCTGTTGCAAACTCTGCCCTTCAAAAATAAGGATGTGTACATATCAGAGCAAAAGCTTTATTCATAATTTCATGAGGCGATAAATTATGGCCATTTACATCTGTCACTAAACTGCCTTTGATTTGTACTCTTCTGGATGTGTGTTTTCTGTATCATTGATTCCTCTATATTATCATTGATCCGACCCCTCCACTTGCATTCCCTAATTGATTTCATAACCTAGATTAAGAAATACTTAACTTGGAGCACATAGGGATACGACCTTGATAAGGTCACGACGGTGTGCAGGGCAAATAACATACATTACATGAGAATTTTCGTAATAGTTTTCAATGAAGCATCATCGTTTACTCTTAGGAAATGGTAATGAGTAGCTGTGTCCTCACCTTCTGGCCAAGTAAAGGATTTCCGGACCAAGGCTAACTCACAACCAAAGTTCTCCCAGACAGTCGAGGTACAACGCACAGGAGTTTAGCGATAGCCATTTACACAGTGTTCACTGCGGGGGTGCGGGGGGGTGCGGGGGTGGGGGGGCGTCTCATACGAAACACACAGTATCTCAAGTAAACATTAAAAATGACGGTGGGAACTCAAGTTAAGGAATACTTTTTAAACCCAGGCAGACAGGCCATTTAAAGACAAACATATAGTAACCGGTAACAGAGTCAGGCAATTATTAGAAACAAGGACTGATTAACATAGCATGAGCAAATCAAAGATGCAACCTTTGAAGAGGTCTATATTGGGAGTTGGATATGTATTAGATCAGAAACACAGAATGCGGGTCAAGGGTGAAACAGAACATTTCAAACTGGACCACACGGTTTGAAATAGGCTATGCAAATTAAATCCAGACAGTGAGGTCTCCATTATTAGAATGTAAGTTTTCAGGAGAACGAACTGAAAATTCTGAAGCTAACACATCTCTGTGTCAGACCTAGAATGCAGGGTCTAGCAGCAGTTCACCAGGGGATTACCAAGTCCTGGAAGAGCCCTGAAAGTCAAGGACAGAGGTCGGCTGAAGAAGTTCCTGAAGAAGTTCCCAGAGTGGTTTAAGTATTACCTGCTTTGAAATAGGATGGGTCTTACACCTAGTGACAGAGTGCGGAGAGATGTCAATTATGGGCCTACCGACGGTGTCATGCAGGGACTCAGCTCCTGCTTCCCGCACCAGAATGTAGGATATGGTGAGGCCAAAAAGGAACAGCAACAGAGCCATGGATAGGGGGTTCATACCACTATATTCTTGATGGTGGCTGATTGAGACACAAAAGCAAACATCCACAAGTACCCCAACGAGGTGTCTTCCTGAACCCCAGTCTTGCTGGCGGTCAAGCAAGACACAGGAAGTAGGAGTCACATGATTCGCAATCAACCACCCATGCTCGCTAACTTGCTAGTCACAATCGGCAATTGCTTCTCTGCCAACCAACCAACCTTCTCTGCCAACCAACCAACCCCTTGTTAACTGCATCCGTGTTTGCCAGCTCAGCCATGGCAGTTATATCAGTGGCCAGTGGCTAACTGCTTACAATGGATGGCCATCTACTATCCGAGCCAGCACCTTTCCACGTGAGGCTGAGAGCCTGGAAACTGCTCTCTGGGACTCTGTCCCCACACACAGGAAGCAATCATCCACCTGTACTCACCTGCACCAGTCTCACAGGCGGCCAGGTGAGACACAGGAAGCAAACACCCTCCAGTTCCACTAAAAGGTGATACATTCCCAAGCAAACAGCCAAGCAGTCCATCAAATCAGGGATGGAAGGCAATTCCCCATAGTCCACAGTCATTCGCCAGGGCTGTGTGTTGGCCTCACAATGTGTGTCCTCTCCGTAGGGCAAGGGCTCCAAGTCCTCCCCAACCTGGGGATGAGGGACAACCTTGACCTCACCTATATCTTCCACTGAGGACTCAGCAAGCATTTTCTCCTGGGACTATAAGTCCCGCATCTGGGCCGCCCCAGCAAGCACCTGCAGCCCACACAGCTGCAATGACCTTCGCTTTCTCTGGCCTATGCTGGTTGGAGAACTGTCCACATCCTTCCACCACTCCACAGGGGTCCAACTTCCGAGAACAGTGGCCACCGGGTACCACACACAGTGTGGGGGCCACATGTCCTCTTGCCCAGAGTCAGACTCCATTCCTACTTGGCCAGAATCCTGCGCGCCGTGCCCCGTGTCTCCGTGGGTGGAGGCCTCCGTGTAAGATGTCCGCAACTCTCGGAGCCCACGGCAGCAGCAGACCACCAAAAGGAGACTACGCTTGCTTTGGCTGATAGGGTGGCGAGCCGTCCAGAGGCTTATGAGGACCACCAATTCACCGAGGGGTCATGTTTCTTCCAAACAGATCACGTTTCCTGCTCCCAGCGCCGTTCCTCATGGGCTTCCCAAGACTGCATGTTCGTATGCACAAACTGCTCCACCATCTTTCAGAGAGTTCTGGCCGGCAACATACACTGCTCGTTGCGCCATGTGTCATGACAGGACGCAGCTCCTGCTCCCCGCAGAAGAACGCAGGACATGGTGAGGCCAAAAAGGAACACCCACGGAGCCATGGATAGGGGGTTCATACCACTCTATTCTCGATGGCGGCTGGTCGAGATACAAAAGCAAACATCCATCAGTACTCCAACGAGGGGTTTTCCTGCACCCCAGTCTCGCTGATGGCCAGGCGAGACACAGGAAGTAGGATCCACACGATCTGCAATCCGCCATCCATGCTTGCTAACCCCACTTGCTACCGCAGTCCACAATCTGCTTCTCTGCCAACCAACCAACCCCTTGCTAACTGCAATCTGCGCTTGCTAGCTCAGCCAAGGCAGTTATATCAGTGGCCAATGGCTAACTGGTTATAGCTGATGGCCAATTAGTTACAGCTGATGGCCATCTATTACCCAAGCCAGCACCTTTCCATGTGAGGCTGAGAGCCTGGAAAATGCTCTCTAGGACTTCGTCCCCACAAATAGTTGTGAGATAGAAAAATTATAGGCAGTCAGGAAAATGGCTGCAGTAGAGGGGATTGAAGTGGAGACCATAACAAAGCCAGAAGAAATTACTTTAATAGCTAGCTAATAAATTCAAACTGCAGGACCCGCCAGAGTAATCAACTCGGGTGTAGAGGGGGAGGGCCATTCAGCTTGTAACAAAGCCATTCAAGCTGCAGAGCCCACCAAAACTGATAGCACAGGTGTAGGGTGGAAGGGCCAATCAGCTTGTAGTTAACAATTTCAAACTGCAGAGAAGATGCTCAGTCTAAAGAGATGAGGTAATAGCCTCTTGTCAATTACAGGTGTCAATCAAGTAGCCCCATGCATGGAGAGGAAAAGCCCATCCCAGATAAAACCCCACGGCTCCTGTGAGCCACGCCCCCTCCTCTCGGGCCTTGTCTTTGCTCTGCTGCTCCATACCCTTTGGAGTGTACTTTCTCTTCTAATAATGGCCTTGAGCCACTGCTTTCTGCTCAGACCCACTTTTAGCTCTTTGAAGTGTACTTTTTCTTCTAATAAACTGCTTTTTCACTACTTTACCTCAGTATCTCATTCAATTTTTTGCTCGACATGCCAAGAACCTGGATATTGCGCGGAGAAGGGCCCACTCTCCTGTAACAGTTGGTTGAAAGCAAAGCTGGAGGAATAAAAAAGGCATTGTTCTAAGTACACTAGTTTTCACTAGTGGTGATTATTGAATGTTGCATATCTATTATGTGTATGTGTGTTTCCAAATCTAATGCATTGGAAATCAGCTTTCTTCTCTAACTGTAATTCCTAAATTCAAGGTCCTGGAACTGTTGTCACTTGCGGAGCTTTCTAAACACACAGATTGCTATGTCTCAATCCAATCCTAGGGTATTATCCAGGAATCTATATATTTTTAAGATTCCGATATATCTCTGGGTTTGAGAACTACTGTAAAAAATCACCATGTTACTTAGAAAAATATTTGATAGGGAAGAATTCAGATAGAAAGATTAAAGGGCTGAAAATGTGCCAGTATCTGAGTAACATGGAATACATTTCCAGAAAATAAAACATCTGATTTCAAAAGGTGACCTCTAACAAGGGAGAGAAAAAGCAAGCAATATAAAGGGGAGAAAGAGAAAGTCAAAGAGCTTTAAAATCAGAGTACCATTTGATTTACATTCACCTAAGGAGATGGAAAATGATTTCACTTTATCATGTAAGAGTTATCCGTCCACAGCTTTCTGGAACCCTGGTGATGGAGAATGTATAAGCCATGTAATTATATAAGTAAGAATGAAAAATCATTAAAACATTTAAAAAGGTAAGGGAGACAGCTTCTATGGAGGGTGTATGGTACCCTCCATATCTAATTATAATCAATATCTAATTATATGTAATTATAATCAATCAGACAATGAAAAGCAAAGGCAGAATTAAAAAAAACAACAACTATTTTATATGGAGACATCACTTCCAAGGCTCTGACGTGTGTGGGGGAAATTCTTGAGTTTAATGATAGTGAACTCAGACACCTGTGGCAATGGGACGCCTTCATTCAGTAAAAATAAATGCTTGGTTAGATAGATAATGACATGAGACGTTCATGGAAACGTGTAAGTCAAAAGGGTTGTACTCTTGATTAGCAACACGGATCACAGTCTGAAGCTGTACAGGAAGTAGAATTTGGGAGAAAAGGAGAAACTATAATAGAATAGTTTTGTTTTCAGAACTGTTTTCAAGAGAGAATATTTTCAGCAGGTGGTGTTTGAGTGCATTTAACGATAGTCATTATGAGGACCCCCTAAAACTCTCTGTTCTCCTAATAAAGGCTTTATACTTCTGTAAGCCTTTGAGATAACCTGAGGATATGGGTTCACACCGAGTATCAAAAATGCTGCAGCTCACGTTTACTAGTTTCAAATTTGATTTCCAAAGTCCCATAGGAGACTCTAACATTTTGTTTTCTACCACATTCCTCATCAAGCCACTACCTAAATTACAAACAAACAACAAAGCACTATTCTTGATGGAGATATCATTTAGACATGGCTAAAAACCATAGCGGAATGAAGTATTCAGGAAGTGTTTTGGATATTTATTCATAAAGAGCTGAAAAAATTAAAAATCATAATTTGGATGTTCTTTGGGAGAATGACTAATGATTGAGAAAAACCTATGACTAAGTATCAAGTTTTAAAGTAATTTCATAATTAGGAATTGGCAAGGATCACTCAACCCAACAAAAGAATCTCAGAAGAGTCTGATAGGAAGGAATCTGGAGCTAAAAAAATTGTAGAAGAAACTGGAAGGCAAGCTATACAAGTAAGGATGGGTAAATCGCAATTAACTACTCCTGCAAGAAGAAAAAAGAAAATTCAGGAAACGCCTTTAGGGTCTGGTAGCTAGAAGTGTCCATAGGGTGATAAGCATGGGTGATATGGAATCTAGGATTAGGAGATCAGTGAGTGAGTGGAGAAGGAAACCAGCAATCATAGGATGTATTGATGATTCCTCTAATAGAAACTGGAGATTAAAAGACAAAAAGAAGGATCAGAAGAAATGTTATGGTTGTGTAATGTAAAGGAAAAGTAACTAACTGCCAAGGTAACAACAATGGGTGCCAGGTCAGTGAATATAATGAATGCCTGTCTAGCATCTATATGTTACAACAGAGTCACCTTGAGCTGTAGATTTATTTTAATATTTATTTATTAATCTCTGTGTCATGAATATTACCCTCCCCCCCAATATACACATACAGGTTTTGTTAAAGATAATGAAGGGCTTTGTAAGTTGTTCTGTGAAAGAGGCATTATGGTCAGTATTAGAATCAAGGAGGGTCTGTAAGACACCTTGGAGCAGTAAGGCAGTGATGGAGCTCACACCTGAACTGACCAGCGCTGTGATGGGGACGTGTGCTGTCAGGCCTGGGCCTGCAGGAGTGGGTGTATGATGAGGGGGAGGCGGTGACTCAGAAACCTCTCCTCTGGTGCTGGAACACCCAGTAAGGAAAGAAAGATGATCACATTCCTATGTCCTCTGGTGAAAAGAAGTTAGAATATATTTCTGAGCATTTCCCACAGTACTTTAAAGTATACCTTCCTGAAGGGCAAAAGGACATCTCTATTTTTCGAATAAGTTGCTTTTTTGCCACACACACTGTCTGTTTCTCCCCAGGGCTGGCTCATAGTTTCCGGATCTCTGATTTCAAGGGGAAGTAAAGATGATATGACAGGAAATAAACCACATTCAAGTAATATAATCACTGGACTCTTGCTCTAAGCCACAAAAATTGGGGCAAATGACCTACTGAAAAGGGAGAGATCACTTTCATGCAACACTCCTCAGTATGAAGGGCACAAATGCTCAAGAAGGCAGAAAAATGTTACAAATGTCTTTTCCATCATTTTCAAGACAGTGACTTAACTTCTAATGCAAGAACTCTTATATGAATCTCAATGTGACTTTGATGAGAAGTTGTATTTTGGCATTCTTTGAGGGAACATGGCATGAAGCTATAGCTATAGTAATTTTTAAGCAATTTTTGGTGTAATTGATTTAATTACATTACTATGCAAATTATCCAAATTTATCACATAATCATTAAACTTAAAGTTTTACTTTGCTTATAACTAATATTTCACTCTAAAAATCAATGTATAATTTCTTCAACTCCAAAAGGATTTGGGATAGAATAGAGAGGGTTTAAAAGTGATAAGATGCATATTTGTAGGAAAAACAAATGTAGAGTGTAAAGCTATTGTCTATAAGTTTATTTCTCATTTTCCCTTTTGAGATCTGAAACAGATAAACGAGCAAACAAACTAAACTAAACTAAATAATCAGCAACCTGCTTATATTCTTTCAAGATCTTTTAGTAAATAAAAAAAATCTACTTTTATTACATCAATTTTCTTTTATTAAATTAAAATATCAATGCATTCAATTTTATTTAAATCAGTGAGAAAATAACTAATATTTCTTTTTTTCAGCTCAAACCTGGTGTTTGGATTTAAACCATGGGTTATAATATTTTTGTTTTTTGAAGCAATGCTTATTTCCATTACTTCTGCATGTGGATTGTTCTGTCGGGTAGAGAGATATCAAGAAAAAGAAAAGTACTTGCAATAAATAACTTCACTCAAAGAGAAAATACTTTAGGACAATTTAGATTTCATACAATCATACTCAGTAAGAAAAATACTACCAAATCTGTGAAACAACAAGTTCTAAGAAATCTCAAGAAGACTTTGAAAAATTGACCTTTTAAAACATTTTGAAATAGCAAGGAGGAACCAACAGATTATTATTTCCTATATTCTTTAGGAACTCTTTTTGTGCTGTTATCTTCAGGTTATATTCTTTGGGATATTCTTAAGTGTGCTTAAATGTTCATAATTTTACTGTGTAATAAGTCATATACTTTCCATAATCCATTTAGAGCACTATTTTCTCTGACTATATTTATATAAATTATTTAAATTGGGTACATATTTACACTTTGCAAAATCATAGTTTCTTAATTTTATTTAAAAATGCACAATTTTATTTTTAAAATTTATAATCTGCTAATTACACTTAAGAAGTTTAAATATATTTACTATTAAAAGAGGACTGAATCTTAGGTTATGTATATTCTTTAAAAGTATAATAAAGCAAAATGCATTTATAAATTCAGGATGTGTATCAATAATTCATTTTGGAAGGTAAAATGAATCAGAAGTTTATATTATCTACCAAATTTACATATAGGTAATCTTTCGTAGTTGTGAACCGTTCATATCAAGCATGAATGTCTTATACGAATTTGTCAAGATATATCGTTATTGGTGTTCAAAGGCACTGTAAATTCATGCCTCCCCCACTAAAGAAACATCTTATGGCGAGTCCTATCGACCATATTTATAGTCAGCAAATATGACCAATTGCAGTTTCTATTTCCCAATCTTACGACATTCGCTCTCATCTCTTACTCTACTATACGCCATGTAAACACAAATATGCACAAACACATAGACACTCTTTACATGCCTATAGCCAGAAGAAAAAAAAAAATCTTCCACAATGAAGATGAACGTCATGAAAACAAGACAACTACCAAAGCATCACACGCATGAAACCAGCTTGAGCGTGGTCACCAGGAAAGGAGGCACAGAAAGAACCAGTGGCAGGGCTGTGTTCCTTGCTGCCTTATCACACTGGGCAGCACATGGCATCTAACAGAGCAGAGGTCAGAGTTGAGGAAGCCTGTTCCAGCCCTTGGGCCAGGGGCTTTGTGTTGATGGGACAGAAATCTGCGTCTCTCCCTTGTCAGGACGCAAGAGGAATATGGGATGGCGGAACGCTGACTGCAGCTCTGTCCTTGTAGCTTGGTTTCCAAATGTGGGCTGAGCCCCAGTCCCTCCCTGTATATGAGACGGTTGGGTTTGCAGGCCTTGTGGTTGCAACCGTGGGACATAAAGGCATCGGGGTCACAGGAGCACTCAGTGGGTCAAGCTTCCCTGTCGCACGTGAGGCTTTGGTCTAAGACGGTTTGACCAAGATCTGTGCTGACACGCAGAGCCTTAGCCAGTTTCCACGGAGCTTTGCAGAAGTTAGTTCCTTTCCTGGGACTCCAGTCGACCTGGGGTCTGTGTGGGACAAAAACAAACAAACCAACACATACCTCTCTGTGAAATAGATTTTCAGAAGAAAATACCTGAGAGAGAATGTTTCACCAGCCGAACTGCAATAAAGAAGAAAATAAAAACTGAAGGGTATGATTGCTAAAGAAAGGAAATTATTCTAGATGGAAGCTCAGAAATGCAGAAAGGAATAAAGAAAAATAAAAAAGGGTAAAGAAAGGCAAGGGCATCATGGTGAGACTGGAGGAGAGGGAGGGAGGCTAGGCTCAGAATTATGAACGGTGTGTATGTGCCTGTCCTCTGAATTTTCCCAGGTTCATTTTTTATATATAACTACCTATTTTATGATCTGAATGATTTTTTAAAAGAACATTTATTTCCATATTAAGATAATTATCAGAATTTTTCAGACCAAGGTACTTCAGTCTGTATAATGCATAAACCTTTTCAGACAACAGGTTGAAAAAAAGATTTAACAGAGGTGGGTCCATGTTTTCTTTTACGGGAAGATGTTTGTTGTTTGGTTTGATTTTATGTCTTCTCTAGTAGAATATTTTTACACTATTTATAAACAGGTTGTCTACTTGCAATAGAAAGAAGCTAATTAAATATGAAGATGTTACGTGTTTGACAAAAGAGAGGGACCAGGACGATGCTACAGAAGAATGTGCAAAAAGAGTTCAGGGTGGCCAGGTGGCTCAGTTGGTTAGAACACGAGCTCTGAAAAACAGGGTTGCCGGTTCGATTCCCATATGGGCCAGTGAGTTGCACCCTCCACAACTGGATTGAAGACAATGAGCTGCTTGCTGAGCTGCTGGAAGGGAAACCTGATGACTCGGTTGATTAGAGCGCGAGCTCTCAACAAGGTTGCCAGTTCAATTCCCGCATGGGATGGTGGGCTGAGCCTCTTGCAACTAAAGATTGAAAACGGCGACTGGACTTGGAGCTGAGCTGTGCCCTCCACAACTAGACTGAAGGACAACGAATTGGAGCAGATGAGCCCTGGAGAAACTCAGTGTTTCCCAATATTCCCCAATAAAATTTATTATAAAAAAAAAAAAAAAAAAAAAGAGTTCACTATAACAGTTTCTTCCCAGAGGCAGTAGGGCAGAGTTTATGAGCTATATCCACACAGCAGCTGTCACCAGAAGAAACACAATACAGCAGTGAAAACCCCTCCCCCAGGGTGATCCTCTGAAATGATATGGTTTCCTCTGAGATCAACACCTTCTCACACTGGAGAGTTAATCAGTGGGTTGGGAACTGCTACAGCACACCTGAACTTCAGAGAGCACCTGGCTTTTACTGTAGATGACAGCTATACAGGCAGTGGACTAAGGGTCTGAGTAAATGGTGGGGCGTGGAGGAAGGTGACAGAGTAAGACACGGTGGAGGGCAGTCATGACAACCCTAACTCTTTGCTGGTTAAGAGTTCAGAAAATGAGTGCGAGGGCAACTCATCTTAATAGAGCCTCATAAAACAATGAGTAAAGTCACATTAATTGCCAAGAATATAATGCATTTAAAAATGTACAGATGTAAAACGGTATATTTGGTTCAAAGAAAGGGAAAATATCTAATAGCAAGTCCTGAATGTCTGTTGAGTTCTGTGGAATCAGAACCTACAAACCAATGTCAGCCTGAATTAAGAAACGTTTTGCCTTAGTCAAAAAACATTTCAGAGAGCTTTACTTTATATGCACAGGTTATTGAGCGGGAAACAAACTATTTCCCAAACATGGACATTAAAAAACCGAAAAGTCAGTAAGAAGCTCTGGTCTTACGATTTACTGCTCAGTTTATAAAGCATGACCGAGGGAGTACATTGTTTTGTGATTGGTTACTAGAAACTTACGCTCCTTTTAAGGTAGTAGCACTGTGTAGACTTACTTGTTTAGTGGCTGTTTGGCTAGCAAGCTGCGAGTTCACATGGACGTGAAGAAAGCTTAATTCTGTTTAAGACCAGAGTCAACATTTCAGGGAAATCAAGACAGTTCAAGTTTCAGTTATGTGGATATGAATGTTTAGTCTAGACCTCTATTTTGGATCCTGTTTACCACTCCTATAACTGAAAAAGAGGCTAGCCACATTCAAAAAGTTTACCTGTGTTAAAAAGAAAACCACAGGCCCAAAATGATGTCACTTGCACTAAAGCCCATGATACCAAACCTAGATTAATACATGAACTAGCTGCACTTCTGACCTTCATCAGAAATGTAATCTTAAGCAACCATTCTGGAATTTTCCTGTCAAGCACCAGTAGGGGAACCTGTCACTCAGGCCAAAGGAGGAAGAGGCAATCTACATAATAAAACCCTTGCTGTCCTCTCCCCACCCCAAAAAGTAGTGAAGTCCTGCCTTAAAATAATCCTTGCTTTTCTTTTGTTAATAACTCCCTTGCTCCACCCATCTTTCTATAAAAATGTTTCCTTTTGTACAAAACCTCGAAGCACCCTTCTTCTTGCTAATGGGAAGATGTCCACTTCATGAATTGCTTAATAAAGCCATTTAAACCTTCAAATTTATTCAGTTGAATTTTGTTTTTTGACACCTGCATGGAGTATTGTTGGTATTTACTGTAATAATAATAATATGCATAAAATCGGAAAACACATTACTTGTATTTATGCACTTCTCCATATATATTATAATTTACATTAATACAAATTAATCAGTCAATTGGTCTCATTTTCTAATGGAGTATCTGCCACGTTTCTTGAGTCTTGCCACTGCTCTTCTTCCATGCAGCTGGGGCCTCACCCAGTTGATGTGGCTCTGGGTCACTGTCCCAAGCTGACCTACAGAGTTGCAAGTTGTAAAATAAGCCTTGTTAACACCAGATACTTGTTTAATAGGGGAGGTGCCTTAACTCTGAGCAATAAAATGAGAGGCCTTCCCTTCCCTTTCACCTTTACCTTATTCAGGTTTTTTCCGTCCTTGTATTCTGTGAACCATCTTAGTATCCTAATAAATTTCATATTTTTTTCACACATAAAAATTTAAAATAAAACAACAACAACAACAACAATCTATCAACCTTCCCCCCAAATGTTAAAGCATCTGTATGCAGTTCATTGTTTAGACTTGGTTTTACTGATTTATCTGTCCAACTATAGTATGTGATTATATTGGCTTTTGACACTCCTCTTTCGGTACAAGCAACATTGAAATAATTCTAATCATGTATAGATATGAAAAAAAAAAAAAATCCAAATAAGGCATATACACTATAGACCACCCTTATTTGGCCAGAATTGAGTGTGTTATTTATTTTGGCAAAATTACCCTGCATGTCAATAAAATTTTGATAGAACTTCATGAGCTTGTATGTGTTAAACCCAAATATGCCAGATTTCTGTCCTTTATTTGCACTATGCCCATCTTATAAGGGAGATTTAGCATATTGATTAGATTGTCCTAGGATACTTAGATTTGATATTCACGCTTATATAAAATATCAGGAATTTTACCTACTATAATTTGGGAATTTGTTTAAACTAAACTTTATTAACCATTTTTATTCTAAATAGGAAATATTGAATTTATAATATAGCAATCACTGTAAGAACATTTTGACTTGCCCAGGACTCAAGTCTGCTGTTCGTGGACCAAAAAGATCCAAGGGTAAATAACATGCTCAATCACAGTATTTAGTTGAATCACGTAGTTACGTTTTCAAACTGCTGCATTATTCAAGAGAAGACCAGATTATGCTACGGAGAATTATGAGTGACATGTTAGATTAAATCGTAATTACATAAATATTCCACCACGGTCAATATAAAGCAGTATTCAGCGCTCATCAGCAAAATATATATATATTTTTAAATCTGATTAGTCAGAACTGATGACTTAATGAGTTGGCGTTGAGGGCAATTATTGTGTGTCCTGTGTTTGATGGGTATTCCGATGGTCAAAGGTTATCCTAAAACTGCATTGTAAGGAAATAAAGCAGTAAATTCCATCGTGCTTTCAGTAGATTAAAGTGGCAGGTGAAATTATTTTACTCAGATGATTTGTCCTAGGAAACAGGGCTCTATCCTTACCACACTTGCACAAAATAATAAGGTATATTAAAATAGGGTTATTCACTAGCATTAGAGACAGACAGACTACTAATTGGTAATATAGTCATAAAGACTTCGTATTTTCTCATTTACATCAGCAAATTTAAATCTTGCTTCTCTTTCCATGGGTTAATAGTAATCAATACCTGTCTAATTATGATTAATGTGCTCTGATGAAATTCTAAGACATTTCTTTTAACTGTCACGTAATTCACTTTTAGAAAATTCTTCTTTATACGCCGTTAAAATATACATCCTCACAATTCCAAATTTATAGATTTTGCTCTATTCCTTTTGCATGCATGGGCAAAGTGCATCCATTCACACACCCCAGTTCTTTATTATCTCTTAACATTATTTTCTTGCATAGTACCCATCTGCAGTGCATTTATTAAGTTTCTTTCATGCTTTGCTTTTTAATTCTCTCTTAATTTGCATCATTTTTTTATAAATGGGCTTCAGTTTTCTGACGTTGTTTATTGCTATTATTTTATTCTTTTACATTTATTTTTTTTTCCCCCATCCGTCTGTGTGACAGGAAAATACAGAACTTGGTTGTGTGGTGTAACCTGTCTATAGGGAAAGGCCAATTGTCCTAGGTTGCAGACAACTTATCTAAACCTAATCTTCCCTTAGACGTCACGTCTTTACCACCTTGACAGAATTATTTAACATCTCAAGCATCCCATGCATAAAAGCCAGGAGAGGAATGATACGTTGATTTAGCAGTCCATATTCCTAAGCGTCCTCCTGACCTGATTCATGCCATCCAACTCGTTGCGCTGTTACTGTCACTCACATCATGGTTATTCTTTCAAAATGTTGGTGCCTTTCAGTCATTCTCTGCACTGGGTTTTGTTGATATTTAGGACATATCGTTGTCTAGGTAGACCATCCACATTCCAATTCACCCTACAAATGACTGCAACTCCTTAATCCTTAAAATATTTCCCTGCACTCAAGTTTAACTGGCCATTTATCCACAAAACAGCACTCCAGGTCATGAAATCACTCAAAACCTATTTATTTAAAATATCTAAACTGACTCATCACTAGTCCACAATTTCTGTCCATTGGATATTTTGGGGTCTTTGCTAAACATTCATTTGCCTTCTAACCTTGTCTTTTGACTAATTTATTGATATTTCTATTTCCTTCCTAATCTCCAAGCAACTTTTGCCTTCTCTTACTTTTTTTTTCCCCTAGATGGTATACTGTGGTGGTCTTAACTTAATTTTCTTTTACCACAATCTTTTATTCCTTTGTAGTACTATTCTTCCAAAACACCAACCCAGCAAAACCATAGCATTGTTTACAATCCTGGGGAGTGCCCTCACCTAATTTCTTTCTTTTTATTGAAATTTCTTTCTGATTACTGAAATCTACTGAGCATAGTAGATTTCATAGTAGATACAACATGTTCATTAATAGCAATATAATTTCAGGGACTCCAAATTCAGCTAGATTATCTGTACTCTTGCCCATCCTTTAATGTGGCTTTGTCAGCTGGCAGATTCGCTGAGATAACAGGGCAAACAAGCCTGATATTAACAGTAAGTTCCTCTAAGGAGAGATGGACACTTTAAGACTTAATCACATGGGGGTGAGCAAGAGAGAAAGAGGGACTGCTATTTAAGCAACTAGAGAGAATTCAGCTACTTAAAAAAAAAAAAAAAAATTGCAAAAACATGAATGTGGGTGACCCTGAGAGTATAAACCTCAGGGAACTACACGCAAAAGTGGTTTGTACCTATTCATAGACTTTTCCCCAGATCTTCACAGAATGCTCACAAGAAAAATTTGGAGAAAGACTGAAGAAAGAGTCCCTCAATGGTGAAAGTCTAGAAGAAAAGAGTAGACATCATAGTGAGAAAAATAATACATCTCACTGCATTTTTCTTGCCTGTGGACCAAAAGTCTTACCTTTCAAAAGGAAGAGAAACCAACCTTATAACACTGAGGACTAATGAAGAGAATAGGAAAAAAATGATTTCTGCTTCTGGGTGGGGAAAGGACACCATTTGGATGATATACTGTTACAGACACCCAACCATTAGGAGAGAGTCAGGAATATTGAAAAAGTCCCTCCTCCAGGACTCAGGAGGTGGCTAAGCCTGAGTACTGAACCGTGATACCAGGGAGCCTCTTTATCCCATTCCACCAAACGATTAATATTAATAGAAAGCACCGAGAAACAAACAACAACATTCTATGCTCAGAGAGAGACAAGAGCCTGGAGAGAAATCTCTCTGAGCTGTAGGCACAAAGGAGTGGCCGAAGGCTGAGACTGAAGGAGATAACAGGAAAAATCCTGTGATAATAACTCCTCCCTAATAATGAGGTTATGTGAGAAGAATTGGAAGCCTGTGGTTCATTACTGGAAACCATCATAACAACACACTTCAAATCCAGCTCAGCTCCTGATTAGATAGACTCAAATCCCCACTCCGACTCCCTTCAAAGGCATAGCAAAAAAAAAGACATGTTCATTTCCAGGAATAAATACACATACTCTCTGTGTGTCCATCAACAATTTTCAGAAAGACACAAAAGCAAGGAAGAAAATAAAAATGAAAATCTACTGTCAATAGACAAAATTATCAACAGGACATGACTCAGATGTGACCCAGATGCTGGAACGATCAGCCAGGCAATTTAAAATAACTATGACTAATACGTTAAAGGCACTAGTGAGAAAGACAGAAAACTTGTAAGAACATATGGAGAATTTCACCAGTGAGATGGAAAGAGGTAACTGGATAGTAGATGGAAATGTTAGATTAAAAAAAAACAAAAAACACACACAAAAAACCACAAATTGCTATGAGAAATGAAGAATACCATTGCTAGGCTCATCAATACACTCTTATTAGACTGAAAGCTTTCAGGTCAATCATTGCTGTTATTCATATTCCAGTCTAAGGTGGTCAGCACAGTGTCTGTTTCATGAATAGATTTATTATTTTTCAATTTTTTATATGTATTATAAGATTTTAAGTGATCTTTTTAAACCAGATTTATTGAGGAAAATTTACATATCATAAAAGTCATCTATTTCAAGTATACACAAAGCTTTCTTTGTTTGTCAATTTACAGAGCTGTGTAACTAACACCAAAATCAATTTTAGAATATTTCTATTACCCTTCAAAGATCCTTCAGATCCATGTGCAGTCAATCCCCTATCATCTATCTGCCTGTCTATCATCACTCTATCTATCTAGCTACCTAGGTACCTACATATCTTTGTTTTAACAAACTATTTATTTAGTCATTAGTCATTTATTCTATCGTGCACATACTATGTAAGGCACTCACCATATCACTCTTGACTTTTTGACTATTGACTTATTTTAATATAATCTCCCTGTTTCTACTCTGGCTCCATATGCAAACATGCGCACACACACAGACACACACTTTTTTTTCCTAAATATATTATAGATGGAATCAAATTGAGAGAGTTAATCACAAAAACAATGTCTGCACACCTAAGCGTACTATGGAAAGAAGTATAGAGTCTCATGCAGAATAACTCAAATGCCTGCTATTTAGAGAGACAGAGGTAGAGGAAACAGGGAATCTTAGGAAAGAAAAGCTGAACCCATTTGAAGACTGTTTTATATAGATCAGAAATCTTCATAAGCTACTGTAGCAAGGATAAAAAAATAAGCATAAACACAACAAATATTAAAGCAATGAATAGCAGGGCTCAGCATTTAGGTCCTCTGGGTTTATCCTGCTCAAGGACACTACTTGCCTGAAAAGATGGGCATTCAAGTTTACTTTTAGGTGTGACAGATGGAGACAGGCTTAAGGATAAACAAAGCATGTTTGAGAGCATGCTAAGTTTGTAAACTGGCCACAGATGTGCTCTGTTGCGCTGTGCTAAGTCCACCAAAGATAAAACTGGTTGGCAGAGAAATTCTCGTCCACACAGCTTCCAAGTGCTGTCCACGTTCATCCTTACACAGAAGTACATTCCCTGTGAGGGGGCAAATATCAAGGGAAGAAGGTGTTTTCCTGAGTCTGGAATAAAAGCAGAAAGAGGATCACAAAATCTTAGCCTATACCTCAAATAAAAAAGAAACACAAAAATAATCAAATGTGGAAATATTTGCCTTTGCTTAAGAATTTTCAATGTAGAGAAAATTGCTTTTCAGAATCTCCCATGAATCCAGGTTAGTCTTCCTCTTTAATTGTCCAAACTGGCAATAAAAATTCACTTAATGCAGTCCTCAAATCTCAGATCTAAGGAATACGAGTCTTATATCATCTCTAAAAAGTGAAATAATCTAAAATGAAGCCACATACAATATTTACGAGAAAGTGTAGGTTGAAATGTATTTGCAGTAGTTCAAAATAAATAAAAGAAAACTATGAAGCCCAACTGAATCTGCAAAATAGGAAAGGAGCAAAAGTAGCATTAAAAATAAAGTGCTTCTTTCTAAAAATATACTTATTTCTGAAAAAGAAAAAAAAAATTACATGCAGTATTTATAGGAGCTCCAAAGTAAATGAGAAGTGATTTTTACAGTATACGTGATTCAAAATTAAGATGAATGGAGAACAGTTGAAAGAAAAATGAAGCTGTCCATTAAGAAATAATGTAGTAGAATTTATGTCCAAATAAACATTTTTAGTAACATAAGAGACAAGTAACCAAGTAACTAAATTAGGAACACTTCATTTAGTAGAGTGTCACAATTTTCACACAGAGTAAAATGAGAAGATGAGCGAACAACTAAAATCCACCAAATTTTTGAGAAAAAACTAACACACCATGTAATGAGGTGCAAATATCAACAACCGAGACAGCCAACACCTAAAGAAATAGTTGCTAGCGCACACAGATCACTCTTAAGTACTTTGCAACACCTCCCAAGAGCTGTGTAACATCCACAGGAATTACATATAAAATGTCATCGAAAGGTGTGAGTGATAATGTAAACAAATGCAAAGACATGCATGTTTCTGGATGGGAAGACTTCGGATTGTAAAGAGGTCAATTCTGTTTAAATAAACCAAGCAAAATTAGACGACCCAAAAGATTTTACAAGTAACTCAATAAGCTTACACTAAAATTCACTGGAAAGATATAATGAGCATTAATAACTATGAAAGCTTCGTAAAGCAACATTTAAGGGAGAAAATCAAGTTAGTTAACTCAGAATACTTGTTCACAAAAATATAACAAAAGCATGTGTTCACACAGTTATGTATTTATGAAAACACTGCCAAAATTGGAGATAGAATCTCCCAAGCTGCGAGAGATGGAAAATCCTCTGTTGAAGAAGCGATTAGAGTTTTGTCTGGCAAGGGGCATGGAAGTAAAAGATGCATGTATCTCTGTGAAGAGAATCAATTGCATTTACTGTATGCAGGTGACTAAACATGGCTGAAACACTTTTAAAGACAATGGTTCATATAATACTTTTGTAAATTATAAAAGAGATGACACATTAAGTATACTCTTCTAGAGAAGTCTATTTTATTTTCTAGAATAGGGAGAGTTCAGAGAGCTACATAGGGAACATAATCATAAATATTAAGCCAAAAGTTTATATGTTTAACTTTTCTGCCCTGAAACACACAAGGCACATTTCCCACATTATTAAGGTCAATTGAGTTTCTGTGTTCCAGGAAGAAGATGGAGGACATTGCTACATAATGAATGAATGAGGAGCTTTTGCTTTCATCATCTATCTTCTTTTCAGATGTTTTTGTTTTACTTTTAGCAGCTCTATACTCATTTGTTGTCTACAAATGTCCCTCTTCACCCTCTTAACTGGGAACGATTTTACAGTGCTCTATATAGACACCTAGGGTTTCATACTCTAAAGATATTTTTCATTCACGATTTCTGTCTCAATCCTGCTAGGTCACCAGCTACCTAATATGAATTTTAACTCAGTTAATTAACTAGTTTCTTGCCAATCATTCTAAAAATAACCATTCTGAGTTAACATGTTTTAAAGATTGAATGAGATAACATAAGCAGAAATTGCAAACTATAAATAAAAATAAAAATAAAAATAATAATAATAATATTAAATAACATTTATTTTCTGCTTACCACCTACTTTAATTTTCACAATCAAATAAATAATTATTGCTATTTTATAGATAAAGAAACAGATGCTCAGAGATGTTTGCAAACGTGAGTGGGATTGTGTGGTGAAACAAATGCCTACATTTGACACTAAGATCTAATAATTTGGATGTAAAATATTAGCATAAATATTCAGATATTTTAGCCAGTGAGTAAGATATTTTGAGTTAAGCAAAATTTCTTCTTGCCCTCCAAGTTATGTTTCACTGCAGGGAAAAAAAAAAAAAAAAAAAAAAAAAATTCACCTATCCAGAGGGGAAGAAAAAAAAAGAGTGAAAGAAGCTAGGGCAAGGAAAATCATTACTATTTCCATAATGTTAGAAATAATGCTATGTTTAATTGTCACTTGCCTCATATGAACTTACCCCCTTGAATTGATATGTGTTAATTATAAAATTAAAAACTTTAGGGCAATATATTCTATAAATGCTTGACAACCATTAAAATTTTATTGCATCGAGTTCATTAAGCAAAGCCTATCAGACTGAGTTTACTGTCAATTTTAACTTGTTCAAGTGTTTCAATTACACATCCATTTTGAACTGTAATAAGCTGGCTGATAAATGACAATGGTTAACAACTGCTATTAAAACTACCCAGGGCAGAACTCCATAAATGTAGACAATTAGAGTAACAAACGAGAGTAGCAATATACTATCATCTTTATATTATTCAGTTGATTTAGTGCAGTATTTTAATTGTTCTATCTGAAAAAAACTTCTACATGATTTCACTGGTTTGGGTCATTGTTTTGGAACCAATTTCAGATCTGTTTTATTTCTAAAGAAGAATAATCAGATTTAAGATTTTGATGTCACAATGTTTCTGGAATCTCAGAACAACTGTCACATGTTTTGTTCATCTAGGGAGTTAGTTTAACAGTACCCTCACTATTTATAATTAATAAAAACAAATGATATTTAGCTAATGGTAACGCAATCATTATGTTCTTTAGTTCTCACTAACAATTCATTTACAAGTACTTATAACTTGCTCAAAAATTGTTCATCATCCTCTACAAAGTTACATTCTCTGAGAATCAATCCAACTGAATCACTAAAATGAATTGAAAGAGTCTGGTGTTTTCTTCAGAGAAATTGCTCACACTTTAATATATGTCAGCTGTGATGAGGAATGATTTAAAATGTAGCCACTTTTGGAAGCTTCATTTTTGAAATAGTGATAAAAATTCAAGAAAAGACTCTTGAAATAGGACAGAACTCTGGGTATCAATAACTATTAAATGGAGAAAATCTGCACATCTATTTTGCTAAGAAAAATTCTTCCATGATACTTAAGTTTTAAACTAAAAGTTTAAAAGTTTTAAAAATATCTTGTTTGTAAAAAATTTCCTTAAAAAGTATATATATATATTTATATTTATATTAGATATTATATGTATGTATACACACACACATAACTATTTTGTCATGAACAGTGAGATAACAATATTAAATTCTTTTAAAGAAGGTTTGATACAAAAGAATCTCAGAATAATGGAAGCAAATCTAGAACAAGTTTTAAAAATCTCAACAAATTTCTCCAACCATTTAATATCATTGAGAATCTTCTGATAGTTGCTGAAGCTAGAACAATGCTTAAAATTATTCAAAACCTACTAGTTATTTTGTGGGATGAGGTTATAAACGTTTATGTAGTTTAAATCATATTGTGGTTTTTAATGTTTTAAATAGCTCCTGAGCTCAGTACTTTTGTACCTCGACTCATAAACCATCCACAAATGCTGAGAGCTTTATGGAACTTAAATTGTTTGAGATTTATCATCCTGAGATAAAATCTAACCAACTTTAGTTTAAATTGTATACAAACTCATCTATGTGCTTTTTGTTGTTGTTGTTAGTATTGTTTACATGTATTATCCCTGTAACTTCTAAACTCATGCAACAGCATTACTTATATATGTTATACTAATGTTTATTCCATGTATTTACATTAAGAGACGTGAAAGAAAAACAGAACAAATTATTCCTAACTTAAAAATGAGTAGCATTGGAAAATAGACAAAATAATTAAATATTACGAAGACTATGTATCAGCTAAAATGATACAAAAGACAGCGTACTGAATGATACATTGTTAATTATAGTTTCATTAAAATCAGAAATAAAATTCACTAGAGATTTTCAATATTATCTTGAGGTCCTAGGTAACGCAATAAGGTAAGAAAAGTGAAATGTTCAGCAAAATAAATTTAGCTGCATGTTATGATTATAAATTTAGAAAAGACTGTCACAAACACATAATGATACACTACATATTTTTAATTAGCTGAAGACTAGATGCATATATAGAAACCAATATTTTTAATACTTTAGGGAAACCATTTTGAATTTCAAATTAAAAGTAAATTTTATGTTCAACGTCACTAATTATCAGAGAAATGCAAATAAAAACCACAATGAGGTATCACCTCACCCCAGTCTGAATGGCTATCATCAACAAGACAACTAGTAACAAGTGTTGGAGAGGCTGTGGAGAAAAAGGAACCCTCATACACTGTTGGTGGGAATGCAGACTGGTGCAGCCATTTTGGAAGGCAGTGTGGAGGTTCCTCAAAAAATTATGAATAGAATTACCATATGACCCAGCAATCCCTCTCCTGGGTATTTACCCCAAAAAATCTGAAAACATTTATCCATAAAGAAATGTGTGCTCCAATGTTCATTGCAGCTTTATTTACGGTGGCCAAGACATGGAAACAACCAAAATGTCCTTTGATAGATGAATGGATAAAGAAGTTGTGGTATATATACACAATGGAATACTATGTGGCGGTAAGAAAAGATGAAATAGGACCATTTGTGACAACATGGATGGATCTTGAGAGTATGATGCTGAGTGAAATAAGTCAGACAGAAAAAGTCAAGAACCACATGATTTCATTGATGTGTGGTATATAAAACTGTAAACATCCTGCAGCCTGGCTCTCACCTCTTTAGGTCGTGCGCTGGAGGAACTCACAGTCTAATTGCTTGCTAGGCTTGGATTTCTTTGTGGGCAAGAGCCATGAATTCTCTCCTCAGCGTCCCTGTGCCTGGAGGAGTTCTGGCACAGATGTGGCATCCTAGCATCTGTTGACTGTCCATCTTTCCGACTGCCCACACAGCCCCCTTACCCTCTGTGGGGATAGTGAGAGGCTCAAACCAAGCTGTCCCCCTGTGACACTCCGAGCTGCGTGCACACACATCTCCTGCAAGCAGTGCATCCATTAGAAGTAGACCTGTGCGGATGGGCTGTGCATCCTCCTGGCTATGGAAAGTTCAGCAGAGGGCAAATGTTCGTGGAGGTGGGATCTAAACAGAGCATGTCCATCCTGAAAGGATGCAGGCAGGGCAGGTTGCGCTCTAGCGGGACTGACCTTGGCAAGAAGAGGCTGACAAAGCCTCAGCCATGCTTGCTTTTAGATATGCAGCTAATTTGGAGTCCAATGCTAACTCAGCGTGATGGGCTCAAGTGTCTGTAGTGCTCCTACGGCCAGCTCAAACCCACCGCACTCGCCCAGCAAGGCAGGTTCATCCCCACATACCACACGACCAACTTGGTGAGAACTCCAAGCAGGGATAAGAGTGTTTAATTGTACCAAGCAGATGTCAGTCAGGATCCTTGGCTGGATTTTAACTCTTTCCTTGGAGGGTCAGAGGCTGAATCCAAGCACAGAGGCTCCCTGGGGGAGGGACACCAGCATTCACACTGTCCAGGTTTCTCACCAAGAAACTGCTGTGGGAGAACCAAAGTCACCTGATGCTGACCCAGCGCAGGGTGGGGTTGTCTCTGCACAAGAAATCAACAGAGGGGCAGGGGAAACAAAGGTATGTAGAATTCTAACATCATTGTATGGAGCAAACAGAAATTATTTTGTTCTCGATTTTGAGAATTAGAGAAGTGGAGATTTGCTTGTATGTGCTTGTAGAAAGAAAATTAAACAGTACAGAAAAATATAAAATAAAGTATGTTTCCTCTCCCATCTTCTACCTCTAGTCCTTCGTCCCAAACAGTAACCACAGTTAACAGTATTGTTTATCTGTCCATGGGTTGGGGAGGGGGGGGAAGAAATTAATTCACACTTAAATTTACAAATGAGATCACATCATTTATACCTTACTATTTTCACAGAATAATGTAGCTTAGATCCTGTTGTCACATACAGATCTTTCTCATTTTTAATGTCTATATAGAACTCCATTCTATGGATGTACCATAAATTATCTAGCCGGTCCCTAACTGATGTATATGTGTATGTATGTATATATATATATATATATATATATATATATATATATATATATATATATATATATATATATATATATATGCATATTTAATTTTTACCATTATAAACAAGGTTATACTTATGCATTCATGTATTTATAAGGAAAAATTCTACAAATGGACTTCTCCGGTCAAAGGATATATGTTCCTTTAAATTTTTGATAGCTATTGCCAAATTGTGCCAACTTACTCTCCAAGCAACATTATGCACAAGTGCCTGTTTCTACATATCTTCATCAGTGCAGAGTATTATTGAATTTTAAATTTTTTTACCAATGTTGTAGACAAAAAATTGTATCAGCTTTGATTTTAATGACTTTGTTATGTGTGGTTGAATATTTTTCTATTATTGAGTGAAATTCACATAACAAAATTAACCATTTTAAAACAAAAAACAAACACAAAACAAACCAACAGAAACAACAAACAAATAAATAAAATAAAACTGAAAACAACAAAAGGACAAGACAAAAAAATGAAGAAACAAAAACTCATAGACACAGACAATAGTTTAGTGGTTACCAGAGGGTAAGGGGGGAGTGGGCTCTAGAAGAGGGTAAAGGGGATCAAATATATGGTGATGGCAGGAGAACTGACTCTGGGTGGTGAACACACAATGTGAAATATAGATGATGTATTACAGAATTGTACACCTGAAATCTATGTAACTATAGTAACAATTGCCACCCCCAATTTTTTTTAAAAAAGTACATTTTCATGAAAATGGGAAAATATATATAAAAATAGTCCTGAATAAATTAAATAGGAAAAGCACAGATCTTCTATGAAGAAAAAAACAAGCCTGTGACTAGGTAAATCTCAGAAGAGAAACAAGAGAAGAGTTTATCAAAATAAATAATACAATACATATACAGATATAGGCTTAGCCCCATTAAATAATACAGAATTAAAATAAAAATGATATTACATTTTTACCTACCAGTTTGGCAAAATTAAAAAAAAATAATAATGATAACTACCCTTGACAAAAATATGGAGCAACAAAAAGCAATCAGGAAATTCTACACGGAAAAATTTTCTGAAATAAATAAAACTACTAGACTATAACAATATGAATTGAAGAATATAGATTGCAAATTTCAATGGAAGCCATTTGTAATCCATTCTATTATTTTTATATAATTTACTGAAGTTTAGAAATTGTTGGTCATTTTCCTTTGATGTGGTTGTCAATAATTAAATGATGTCCCTTTCTGAGCCTTGATTTGACATAAAGAACTGCAGCATAGCTTTCAATAGCTTCCTTCTTATTAAGCATCAAGAGGTACGTGGCAGTGTGTGCTTTGCTGCATCAGAACAGCTGGGCTTACTGTCCCAGCATCCCACAGGCCAACACACACACCAACCTGCACTGTTTTCATGTGTTCTGGTCCTAGAGAGCTTGAGCCATTGACACCCTGGGGGTGCCTGGGCCATGGTCCACTCAAGAGCCACCAGGGACTCACATATCCAATCAATGTTGGCCCATCACCTGCCTACTGAACGTGAACCGACAACAAGGGCCTCCATTAAATGATTCATATTCTCAAGTAGGAAAATACTGTCTTATCAGCAGTATGGTTTATAGTGACAAACCTTCTCTGCATTTGTGCTGAGCGAATAGTCACATTTGAAGAACGTTTTCGAATTTTTATAATCACGCCTGGGTCTCTATCAAATAAGTCATGCTAAGTCAGGAGGATGATTTATCGATGGCTATCATGTCATCCTATGACAATTAGCCTACACTACCAAGTTTATATTAGAACTTCATTTCACTACTTAGTTTTATTGCTTACTGGATACCAATGGATAGAGAATGTTGAGCAGGTTTCTCCATTCTGATCACCCATTCAACGAAAACAAGACAATGCATTTCAGTATAAGGTTTTCTTTTCTTACATTATGAAATACCATCCAAATATCCTTTTGATGGTATCCATTTAGCATCACAATAGTAAGAGATTTGGAGCTGTTCTCTAGACCAGAAGTTCCCATCTAGGTTTCTTAAACATTGACTATGCAAACCACAGGGCAGTTAGGCCAGACTTAAAGTGGACACAAAAAGCCTTGTCACCGACACCAGGATGCTATGAAAATGTTACCATTATCTCTGTGTGCCATGACGCAAAGTGGCCAGGTATTTCCACCTTTGACTTGATCACAGGATACATTACCAAGCTACAAGATAAAACGTTTCCCTGAATGGCATAGTCTCGTTTTCATGGTACAGTTACTTTTGTTTCTTTTAATGACTAAATTAGTTCCACTGCATTGTGATTTAATCCTTGATTAACAACAAATCAGCAAAAATTAATATTTTAATCATGCAAACCCACCCTATGATGATTAGAGGAAACTTCTAATATCATTAGAAGCCACTTAAGTTCATAACCACATCAAATGATTACAGATAACTCTTAAATCACTGATTTTTCTCTTTGAAAAATAAAAATAAGCAGCGCTGGATAATTCAGTTACATTTAGATATTATTACTGGGTGCCTCAATCTTTGCTATTATGCATATAAAGAGGAAGAAATCCTCTTGCCTTCAAAAGCCTGGTAATTGAATTAAGAAAAGACATAAACTCAAGAAATGTAATTATATTACTTTGTTGCTGGGTAAAGTGAACAAAAAAAATAGATATTAAAAATGCAATATTCATTCGGTAAATCTCTAAAGGGAGTTATCTGAAAAGTATATAGTGAAAATAAAATGTACAGACTGTAATTTGGCATCTTTTTTGTAATTTAAATAGGTTTATTCTTTCAGGTACATAACAAATGATTATAGAGGCTAATGAGAACTTAGAAATACCTTTGGAGACTGCTGCCTCCTAAAAGCATTTTCCCTTCTTCCCGCATGCATGGCTAGACCGCATCGCCCAGCCTTTCTGCAGTTCGGCATTTGACTTCCGTAGAACTAGGTCATCAACAGTGGGGTTCCCGACAAAACCCATAGAATTTCTCAAACACCCTTGCCCCTGCTCTTTTCGTGCTTTGCGCAGGTTAGAACTGTGATGACTCTAGAAGCCTCAGAAATAACCAGTTGAAAATGGCAAGGACAACATGGGCCTGGGTTCCTGAATGACCTGATTGAGAAGACCCTCTCTTAATGACTGGCACCCATCCAGGACTGGTATAGGAGCACGAAATAACCTTGAGCGTTTGGCTTTTGAGGTCTGTTTATTATAACTGGTTAGACTACCCTAAATAATACAGATATCCACACACACACCTGATAGTTTAACCCAATTTGGTTAAATTATTAAAGTCAATAAAATGAATGATGGAAGGTGCAGAGCCAAGCAGATGCTGTAGAGATTACCAGTGGGGGGTGGGAGGTGGGGGCAGTCTTGACTCCAATAGGATCAGGGAAAAGTTAACACTCAGACCAGGGCTACTCCGTGGGGATCAATAAAGCACTTTGGTGTAACTGCCCTTGTACAAGACGCTGTCAGCAGGTGTTAAGGGGTGGGGGTGCAAAAGTCTGTGTCTGGTAATCACTTCCACCACACAATTACAGCCTCTCCACTCCTCTCTTCTTTGGGAATGTTAGGATATATTTAATTATTCTCCTCATCCATGTTTATTGCAGTTCTCAAAAGAAGCTCCCAATGACTCTGTTGCTTTTGCTCAGAACCCATTAGCACCGCTCCCCTCGTGAAAGCCTTTCACTGTGACCCCTAAGACAGCCAATGCTTGTGCAGGCCCTCCCGGGATTGTCCTGTGGTCTGCAGTCTGGGAGGATTTGCTAGCAAGGGGGAGGCGTGGTGAACAGCGAGATGGGGAGGCTGGGGAGTGGACTTGAGGGTCACCAGTTAGCAACTTCCAAAAGTGTATTTAAAAGATCAGGGATAGATATGATATTTGTCTAGAAAAAAACTAAGAGCTATCTAGGAATTATACTATGTGTCCAGGGACATAACTATTAAAGATCTACAAGAGGTATCAAATTTTATGAATTTCAAATAACAATTAAAAAAATGTTTAATCCATTATGCTAAAAATACTGGATTATTTTTTATTCTATTTATACTTTAAAGATGAGTCAAAAAAGAAGCAAATAATACGCAGTAAAAAATGAAAGAAAAACTTTTACAGAGGTATAACTAACTATGCGTGTATATATTCAGAATTGAGTTGTCTGCTTTTACACGTTTTTTTCTTAATGTCTTCTCTATTTTAAACATATACTCACTTTTGTAACTAATTTTATCTCCATATGTTGTATTGCTTTTCTTAAAGAGAGCCCCTGATTTGCATGAGCTTCGGATCCCACAAAACCTAGATCTACCCCTGAATTTATGCCTTTATTTAGGATGTTAAAATTTAGCCATATTAATGCCTTAGGTTTCTTTTTTCTTTTCTTATTTCCAAATATTAATATTACTTTGTGTCTATATTGAAAGAGATGGAAAGCCCCAGTGAAAGAACCTGGAATTAACATTTGAAAAATGAGTCTTTTTTTTTTTTTTTTTTTTTCACTTCTTGAGTTTCAAAAGTAATACGGAAAATGTTTGCCCTCAGCATATTTTGAACTTTGGATACACAGATGTCTTTACGTAAAGGGCATTTTGTTTTTCCTCGGGTAAATGTGCATGGTCCAAAATGAATTATTTTATTGACATTATTTCAGTGTCCATAATAAGGAAACCATGATATTTTTACTCTCTCTCTCATTCACAAACTCTCACTAACTAACCGTTTACATTTGTCCCCTCTATATGGCCCTGGAGACACACAGTTGTATTTTCCAAATGGCTTTTTTCTTTTTTCTCTGAAGATAAAAAGCCCTCTTTGTGCAGGATATTCAAATCACCATGCCTATTGTTAAAAACAAACACAAAAACAAAAAAAACAGCTTGAAAGTGTTAATAACTCAGAAATGGGACAGTGCAGAAGGGGTGAGTATAGAAAAATATAAGAGATAGAGTGATCTGCCTAGGGCACTGAAACAGGAGCGAGACCAGGAGAACGGCTAAGTACCAGGATCACAGAGTATTTCAAAATAAAAAAGAAAAATAGCAATACCACTCATCAATGCATTTTTTTAAAAAAAAATCGAGTAGGATAAGATTTTCTTTGTGTTCATTTTTCCTAAAATACTTTAAGTGTGTAAAAAAAAGTGAAAGGGAGGCAAGAAAAAAATAAAGATTAGAACCACCTACTTGAGTTTCATTGTCTCAGTAAGTACATTCCCATCCAGTGAAATAGAAGAAAAGTTCCATAGTAGAGTAAGAATGCATCTAAGACAAGTTAAATTCTTGCCATTAGTCATAAACATCAGTCTATCCGCACCATCACACACACACACACACAAACACACACACACACACACAACTTATAAAAACAGCATATTATGAAAACATATTGTAATATGCTCAATTTTAAAACAATTGTGGGAAGGTTTGGCATTTGCAGCTCCAGATCAAGGAAGGAGGCTGCAAGCACTTCCTGAGCATTATGTGTTTAACTGTAATGCTGAAGATGGATGATGCTGGGTGGGATCAACAGACACATTTCTCCTGCACGTGGAGAACACAGAATATGGAATGGCCTGGTACCATATCATCAGCACTGAGTCTGTCCTCCCCACGGCTCATCTGTGCACCCCCAAGACAACACTGGCAGTGGCAGAAATATTTCTTCTTCTTCTTTTTTCTTTTTCTTTTTTTTTTTTTTTTTGATTCTACACCAGAACAAGAGAGGAGGTCTCAGTGGTGATGATGATGATGATATTTTTATACACTGAGATGAGCTAACATTTCATTTCGTTTGCTCATAATCGACAATAGTATATCTCCTTAAGCCTCAAAAACATGTCTTATTTCTCTTATTTAACATTTTGCAATGATGAACTAGCCCCCCTCTATGACACTGGTACATATTAGTGGGTTGGAAATATAATTTCTGATAGGTCTAAATACTCTAAAACATAAATGCATTTATAAGGGGCATCTGTACACAGATCGCAATTATTATACTAATGGCATTAAAATACTTAATTGATAAAATACACAGTGAAATCATCAAAGCTCATTTAGCTGTTCATTTCAACAAACTCCTATTTCAGAGCTTCACAAAAACACTATGAAAAATATACACGTATAATATTATTGATCATTAGAGCACCTGACTTCCCTTCCCAACCTATTAGTAAACAGTAGCAGAAACCAATGATGAAAAACAGAGATAAACCAACAACAAACAAAAGACTGTTGATGAATCATGATGACAATAAACTTTGAGTAATAAACTTTTTTTCTACAGATCGTATCAAACACACAGACTATTTAAACCGTGACTAGGAAGGAGGATGATCTTTCAAAACAGCCAAGATAAATTAGCAATGTCTTTTTAAAATTAAATACCTTTGGATACTGTTCATTCACTTCAAAGTTCTTTAACCCAGAATCAGTGTACCTCCTGATACAGGAGGCAGAAATCTGTGCATAGGCACCCATGGCTACCATCACTTCTTAATGGAACGTGGAACTCAAAAAAAGTTTAGAGTCAACGATAGTGCTATTCAAAATATGTTAAACGTTGTTGACTTAGGACATTATTCCAAAGCTAATATAAGAGCCACAAAACAAAGCGTTGCACTGCATCATATTCAAACATTTTCTTTCACAAGACTATACTTTCACTTGCCTGATTTCAGATCCCTTTTTTTCACATAAAACATGATGGTGTAACAGAAAGAGCATAAACTCACCAGACAGCCTGGGTTTTGAATTCCTGTTCTGCTTGATGAATGAGAGCATGTCATTTAGGGTCTCAGAACTCTGGTTTCGTCATCTGAGGAAAAGTAAACAATATAGACATTAAAGGTTTTCCATGAGGAACGTATTAGACATTAATGGAGTAGGAATGTACTTGGCCCACAATAAGCACTACATAAAAATGAGTTTTTCTTAATCTCTTCCAACAAGGAAATCCACATTTATATAAAAAAGCACTCCATCACTAAGTATATTAAGGAACATAAGGAGATAATTAAGAAAATATTTTATGAAATATCCTGAGGAATGCAATATTTTTAGAATACATTTACATAGTAACACCTTTAACCCCCATAAATTACCAAGTTTAAAAGAAGACACTCATTTCCTTGTATATGTTTAGATGGTTTAGAGTTTGTCTGGCTTCAAAGAATATTATGGTAATACCACAGCAGACTGGCACACAAAGATGGCAATAACGGAGTTTTGTTTTTCTCTCTGTGTCATAGAGGGATGTGAGGTCCATCTGACTGTTTCTCACTTGGCTTCAGCGCTGTAGCAGGAAAGGACAGTTAGAACTAAGAGAGAATGGGAATGTTGATTGAGAAGATACATATTTTTACCAGAAGGCATTGTTTTAATATTATATCTTACCTACAACATTATTTGTAGAATTTGCTTATTCAATCTTATGTACACGGACCATGTAATAAACTAATGAGCTATAACAATGTAGAAGAAAAACAAGATGCAAATTGATCTAACTTTTACAAAGTTCCTGAACTTAAATTTGACAACAGTATGTTGTTGAACTTGGAAGGGGAAAAGAAAAGCCTATACATAGGCAGAACCATTCTCAGACATAGTTCCGAGGTATTGAGAGAATGAAGTCTGAGGCACAGAGAAAAAGAAACAGAGGGAATGTAGCAGCCAAGACATAATTAGGACCAGCTTGGAAAATATTTTTCATACAACTCTTCCACTGTTCTTGATGACTTTGCTTTTGGTTGTAATTTTAAAGATTTTCTTTGAGTTTTTTTGTTGTTGTTGTTAGTTTTTTTTGTTTTTTTTTTTCCTAAATCATTTTACTTTGGGGAAAAAAAAAAAAAAGTCGAAGAAAGAGCAAATGAAATGAAAAATGAGAAACATCCGCCATGCTCTCTGCACTGTAATTTGTTCTGGGATTTCACTTTCTTTAGAAATGACCCTTTAGTCAAGGATTCATTTATTCCTCTCAGCTAACTTTAAGTAATTTTCTGCATTTCATGGAGACAGATCTGAAAATGTAAGCATTTCTTCACACTGATAGTAACATATACCTGATGATTCAGGTTCCCCCTCCACCATTTAAATCTCCTAATAAAAGGAAGATACTCAAGATAATAAATTAGCATGTGTGAAGCCCAGGTTTATTCTATTAACACTGTATTCCAGTATTGCCAACTAGTTAAATTAGAGGGGGCTATTAAAGAATCTATTATTTTCCAAAATATTATTTGATAAACTTCAAAGTCATTTTCCCATGATGTGGCCCAGGATTTTTAGACGTTGGAGATAGTTTAGAGCAAAAATGGTGTAGAAATAAGGAATAAAATGAACTTTATGCTGTTTGACTGTCTGTATATTCTTTTTCTGGTGGGTGATCTCATATGTATAAGGTTCTGCTTTCATCTTAAAACTGAACTCCAACTAAGTGTTAAAGAAAGATGAAACAGATATTTGATCTCATTCTTTGATCGCCTAAGATTTGAAACAAGCATGTAAGTGTCAGAGAGAAACGCCACAAGTCATAAATCAGATAAGATGGCAGTGGTAGCAGCAGCATCATTTTGAACTGTTCCAAAGAAGGCCTTCCACAAATGTATATAGATCAAAAAGAATAACAATATATAGTACCTAACCCACAGCCAACACAATACCGCAAAATGACATACCAGACATATTCACAAACTCTAAACTGTGAGGTGTGCGTGTCTGGTGGGGAGAGATGGGTAGTGTGAAACCACTAATAGAAGCCAGCCCATGCCATTACGGCAACTATGGTAGAGGAAGTGGAGAGCCAACAAATGGATTCATGAACTAGAGAACCAAGAAAACAAATAGTCAAAGCAAGTACCCCAAATTAAGGAGCTCCTACCTCAGCTTGAAATTCCAGCTAGGCATTCTGGGAACAGCAGGTAAAAGTGGGAGACGATGTCACTCTGCGTTTTGCTGGGAGTAAGGGGAAGCTTGGAAAGTTGGAATGGCATGGGTGCCATCTGAGTCCTGTGAATTTTGCATCCTCAGAACTCAAGCTTTCTTCTAAGGTAAAGCCTGAAACCAACCAACCAACCAACCAACCAACCAACCAACCAACCAACCAACCAACCAACCAACCAACAGAGACATTAAGTGCCAAAAAAGTGATGGCCCATGTAAAAGTGCAGTGAAAAACAAGAGAGACTATCTCAGAAGAGGCAAGTGTGTTTCTTTAACAATTAATGGCTTTCACTGATCCCACATTTCAGTTCAGCATTTCACTGTTAGAGTTGACATCATGAGAAACCTTTTATCCTTGAGGAAGATTTGTCTGGATAACCTATAATGGAAAAAGTCGCATCTTGCTCCTTGTTTTCTTTCTTTTTTGAACTACGTTTTAGTATGAGATAATTGTAAATTCACATGCAGTTGTAAGAAATCATACAGAGAGATTCCTTGTTCCTGTTATCCAGTTTTTCCCAACGGTGATACCTTGCAAATCTACCTTGCAAATCTAATATCACACAAAGGATACTGACATTAACAGAGTCAAATAAAGAACAGTTCCAACAACACAAAGGCCTTGTGTGGCCTTTTTATAGTGACATCCACTTGCAATCAACCCTACCTACTGCTTCTTACCTCCTATTCACCAATAATGTGTTCTTCATTCTAATTTTGTTATTTCAAGGATGTTGCATAAATGGCATCATAGAGAATGTATACTTTGGGGATTACCTTTCTTACTCAGCATAATTAACTACAGATTCTCCAGGTTGTGTGTATCAATAGTTCCTTACTTTTTATGAGGTGCAGTGTACCTTGACGCAGAGGGACTGCAGTGTCTCTAACCATTTGCCCGCTGAAGGACATCTGAGAAGTTTCCAGCTTTGGCTCTTACAAATAAGGCTGCTATAAATATCTGTTTATCAAAGTCTTATTTTTCACCAATGTCTTCATTTCTCTGGGATAAAAGCACACAGGTACAATTGTTAAGTAATATGATTGTTGCAAGTTTAGTTTTTTGTTGTTGTTGTTTTTTTTTGTTGTTGTTTTGTTGTTGTTGTTATGAAACTGACAGACTTTTTTGGAATGATTATACCATTTACACTCCCACCAGCAATGTATGAATCATTTAGTTCCTCTCCTCCTGTGTCAGCATATAGTTTGTCCCTATTTTTCCTTTTTTTAATTTTAGCCATTCTATTTGATATGTAGCAATATCTTAATATGGTTTTAGTTTCCATTTCCCTAATGGCTAATGGTGATGTAAAGATTTTCATGTGCTTATTTGATATCTGTGTATTTTATCTGGTGAAATTTCACCACTGACTGGGTGTTTGATGTCATTAAGGAATTAATGTTAATTTTATGTGATATAAGTTATTGGGTAATATAAGAACAAGTATATTTAAGATACACATGGTAAAATATTTGAGAATAAAATGTTATATGTTTGGTTTTACGTCAAATTAACACAGAGAGATGGGGAAAGTTGACAGAAGTATGGACAAAATAAATTGCCATGAGTTGATAATTGCTTAAGCTGAATGATGTGTACATAGGTTTATGATGCAATTCCCTCAACTTTTGAAAATTTCCACAATAAAATACACTCTCTTTAATAAGGGAGATGTAGAGAGATACAGGTGGCTCTCCAATATCTAATAATTTAGGGCAGCAAAATATAACTAGTTTTAATTTTTAAAACTTTCCAGCCATTAACTCTTAGTGACAAAATTTCATTGATTCCCATATCAACATCATTTATAAGTAGAGCAATGAACCTGAAGAAAATCTCACTGTGAATATTATATTAATTAATCAATACTAATTCAAATTTCAACAGAAATTAATTAGTTCATAGCCTTTTCACTTTGTGTATGAAGGAATATTGGGACGATATAGAAATTACATATAGAAATTACATAAACTTCTGTAAACAGTATGGTTTCTTAGACGACATATAACTGGACAGCTGTCTTCTTACAGGCTCTTATTATTAAGAAGATTATTCTTAAGTTGTTTATCTATAAGCCATGTGATGTTAATAAACTAGGACCGACCATTGAATATTGTAATGTGAGAATTTCAATGTGAAGCAATGAGAACGTTTCAGTTCTCAGTTGTCTAATAATTTCACACAGTTCAATTTAGTCATTCATAAAATGTCTCCAAGTAGTTTTCATATTTCTTTTCAGAAAGTACAGCTAGACTGAACAATCTATTAGTTCTGGCTAATTTACATGGGTCTGCGATTATTTATTACAAAGAATGCGCTTTCTGAAGTGGGGACACATCTGACATGACTACGCTTCTAAAGCCAGTGTATAAATCAAAATGCATAAAAAATTAAGTAACAATTACCCATACAAATCCCTTAAATCACCATAAATGAAGGATTTCTTAGAAACTCAACAAAATCAGATTTGCCTTTATCTATGTATAAGTATTTGTACTTGTCCAATTTTCTTAAGTGATACATTTTCTGAAATTGAAATTTGGGGGGGAAAGGTGGTGAAGACAATCACTACAGACAAGAAACGTTCTGTTTTTCATTGTTGTAGCTGCTGATGAAACATGTACTTTTCATAATATGAAAGGTTGGACAATTAAGTTCATGAACTTTCTCACCGTGGAAGCTCACAGTGTAGTAACTTACAAAGGTAAGAACAAAATATTCTGTGTTGGCAGAAAATAATTTTTAGAAAGGAGTAAATTTTATCTCTTATATGTGTTTAAGATAACGGCTGTTCCTCTTGCAGAAGTTTAGTAGTTGGCATTTTATAAAAATTAAAACTGGCTGGTTTAACTGTGTAGAAAGGAATCAATACTCCTTACTTCTTACCTTACAGTTTTAGAAATCAGATGTCTCAGGATTTTCAGTTCACTAGCTAAACAGCAAGAATAATTTTAATTAATGCTCTCTTCTTTTAATTACATTAGCATATGAATGATACTGTGGAAAAAAATTGTTAAAGATACTGCTTCTGCCAAGCTATTTAAAATATTTTATAAGTCAGTCTATAAGATTCTTAGGATTAAATGTAAAAACTGTACATTACACGTACTTGAAAAAACCTAAATTGTATACATAGACAATGATGCAAAATATGAACAGAATTTTGAGATTAGACACATACAACATGGACCCATATTATGTTTTCAAAATATTTAAAGTTAATTGAAAGAAGAAACCTAAGCACTTGCTTTATTTACAATGTGAGGGAGAACAGATTTAACCGTCTCTTTCTATTGTATGATTAAAATACAGACTTCCATCTCCAATATCACCTAGACATTGTCACAATATTAAATGCTACATTGGAATATAAATTTGGCACAAATATAAAAGCTCGTTTAGTACCAGTTTACATGCAAAACAATTATCTGGAATTACGGTTATTGCTGCCATTGAGGAAATACTTCAACATTAGTTTGAAATTCTAAATAAGGCATATGTTGACCTTCTTGGCATCTTCCTATATCATTTAGATGACGAACAATCCTGGAAAAAGTAAAATCTGCAGCTGTCCACATTACCCAGTAGGAGGGGGGAACTGATTTGCAGGATCCCAGGTAATTTGGAGAATTGTTCAGGCGGGAAGCAGATACCTTAGAACCAAATGAGCAAAGAATGTAGTATCTGATTGGTCAATGAAAGTAGTTCTTGCATAGTTAGTGGCCTTAAGACTTAGAGTTGAGGCCATATACTTTCATTCCTTGCTGTTTGTGTTCAAATCCACACATGTGAACAATCATGACTGAATTCATTCCCAGAATCAAATACAGAGAGGTGGCAGGCTGTGTTTGATCAGTGGTTCCTCACACTGACTGAGCATCAGAATCTTGTCAGCACCCAGACTCTGGGTGGTGAACACACAGTGTGATATACAGATGATGTATTACAGAATTGCACACCTGAAACCTATATAACTCTACTAACCATTGTCACCCCGATGAACTTTAATTAAAAGAAAAGAAAAAAAGAATCTGGCCAGCAGTTTTCATAGATTTATTTCCAACTCCTTTTAAACTTCCTGACTCACAATCTCTGGAGGTTGGGCCTGGAACCAATATTAATACAGACAGTAAACAAAACTCTAGAGGATTTGCATGTGTTGTCAAATTTCAGAATCATTGGCTGAAAGTAGACTTTCTGTCACATACAGCACACGCGTGTGGTCACCTTCACATATAGACTTCTGCCCATGAATGCACAAAAACATGGGTGTCTAGGATGTAGGAATTAGGATTTCCAAACGTCTGATGGGAAATAATGATGAGAAGGAAGGAAAGAGGATTCCATGACCACATTTCGCTCCTTTTTAACTTAAATAGCTGACTTTTGGAAATATTCTAAAGTACTTCCCAGTAACATTGCCCAACTCAAATAGATTAGAATCATATGTCACTGTCAAATGGGCTACAATAACTATTCTTTGATGTGTAATGTTTTATTCATTATTTTACTACCTCACAGTATTTATAATTCCATTAGCACTGCTAAACTGAGAAATATAATGTGAGGGCTGGAAAACCATTAATTCTTTTGAAAATATTGAAAGGGTTAGGGAAGGTTCAAAATCATTTAAAATTATGGTTGTAAAAAATTGCTCTTATATGAAAAAAATACATGGATATTATTTTAAATTTGTTTCTACCACTCAAGGGTTTCAAATTATTCATGTCATTTTGATCATAAAATTTATTTAAAGGTATTTATTGATAGTTACTCTTTGCATTTAAAATGTGACACTGTTAAAAGGTGAAGGTCATCCCTGTAAGGCAAGGGTATTAAATTTTGAGACCAAAAATACCTATATTACTAAAGAAAAGGCTAATAGCTAAATTAATTCTAACTAGAACAGAAAATGCTCATAAATGCTTGACAGAATTCCAACATGAGTAAGTACTCTGAATTAAATGTTAAAGTTATATCCAAAACCCTGCCTTTGAGCTGGTTCATAGTCAATCATATTTATCTGGCATGAATTCACAAGCTGCTCACCTTTTCAGAAGCCGAACAGTCAGTCTGGATATTCAGGCAAGATCAAAAGGTAGGGAAGACTGAATCAAATCTGTTATGTCTGAGGAATGCCTAGGAGCCAGTATCCAAGATTCAACAAAATCATATAATCCAGAGTTGATGCTGTCAGAAAATCCACTCAGTCCCCACAATTTTTAAAACTTACCATGGTTCATATATCACTCACCAGTCACATGCCATTCCTGTGCTCAGCAGTGACTCACATTCCTCTTTACAGGGAACATGGACATAATCCAATGTGCCTCCCTTCCCTCTTCATAACTAAGTTTCTCTGAGTCTTTTAGGAGTGTGCTTATGTCTTTGTTATTTATTACATAACCTGTAGTATAATTTATGCTATCTTTGTTAGGTTTTGTAATTCACACACTTGTGACTTTATTAAATTTCAGTTTTTTGAAACTGTAGAATGTTTTCCATTAAAAATTATCTGTTATTAATGTAAAAGTGTAAAATGTTGGGCTACTGAACACTTTCTGTTTTGAGACAGTATTTTGATATTTTCTCTGTTGATTTCAAATGATTTAGCTATTCTGATGGTCTATTTGTGTTCATTTTAGACCCTGTTGGAGGGGATTCAGAAGTCACAAAATCACTGGCTCCACAAAGCTTATATTCTTGTGTGAGAAGGCAGTAAAACAAATACATAAATTGAGAGAGAAGGGAGAAGGTTAATTTTAAATAAGATGATCAGGGAAGGACTCACCCAAAAACTAAATTTGAGCAAAGACCAAGTAGCAGAAGGTTACCATACTTGGTTACTTATCCCTATATTCACTTCCCCCCCCCCCCCCCCCCGCCATGGCTGTACCCAAGGCCACTTTTTCTAATCTCCCTGGTAACTACATGTGACTACTTGTAGTGAAATATCAGTGGAAGTAATGCATGTGATTTCCACCGTACTTCTTTTTCTTAAAGGAAATCCTTTGACCTAGCTCTTCTCCTTCATGTTCATCCACGAGGATGACAATAGCGCCCGAAGAAAATAAAGAGATTAAAATGGAAGGAACACGGTTTCCTCAACAAAGACGTGGAGTGAGGATGCACTTAGAGTTGGGAGAATGTCTATGAGGAGGACAGAAATAGGTACTCATTTAATATAGTTTACTTAAAATCTCTTTATTACTAAACTTAGCGTTTACCCAAATAACACAGATCAGTAAGCGCGGAGGTTGGGAAATGGTAACACCTGGGAGCAGGAGGAATGAGAAGTACAAATTCTCTGGGGCAGCAAGATCCCTGGTGCATTGGAGGATATCAGGGGACCTGTAGAGAGGAAAGGGGAGGACGAGGGGTGAGAGTTGCTGGCAATGAGCTCAGAAAAGAAACAGGGTCCAGCTCATTTTTCTAATTTTAGCATTTGCTCTATAGTAGAAATTACAAAATCTGCAATGCTTGTAAAGTATTTTAAGGAATTTGACTATTAGCATTTTGGGATACTATTAAAGGGATTAGAACACAGGGACATGAGCCAACTTATATTATAGAAGGATGGCTCTGGCCACTCTGTAAAGAGCAGACTTTATGGAGGCAAAGCAGAAGCCGGAAGTCAATAAAAAACAAAAAAAAAAAACAAAACAAAAAAACAATAATATGAAATCATTTGTTAGTTGAATCAGGGAGGTACCTATGACTATGGCCCAAGTGAAAAAGATTGTAAGAAATGTTTAAAATTTGGATATATTTTGAGGTGGAGTCAATAAGATTTTATAATCATTTGGATATGGACTGTGAGAAAAATAAATCATTCAAGGATAACCCTACATATTTTGGCTTGAGGTCCTGGAAGAATAAATTTCATATGAAGTGCAAATGGGGTATTTGTATATGGATTTTCCACTATACAATATATTTTTTAAAAAAAATTAATGGAACTTGTTTCTTCTCACATCTGAATAAATGTTCTAGAAATTATAAAACTCAAATATATGGTGATGGAAGGACAACTGATTCTGGGTGGTGAACACACAATGTGATATATATAGATGATGAATTACAGAATTGTACACCTGAAACCTATGTAAAGTTACTAACCATTGTCACTCCAATAAACTTTAATTTAAAAAAAAAGAAACTATAAAATTGTGACACAACTAGCACATATTCAATTTTTCAAAATTGCAACACTGACTTACTGGGAATAAGGTTGTCTGTTTCATCTTATCTTTAACTCACAAAGAAGGAGCAGTTGCAACACAAAATGAGTCATGGGTTGAATGAACACACTCTCCAAGTTCTTTCTCAACATTGAGTTTCAAGAAACAAACTTCTCAAAGACTGCTACTTCTCGAATGTTCTAATTCTGAGGTAGACCATGAAGCCTGACTCCTAGCTGTGAGTTTAAGGGAATGGCGGCAGTATTTATTGCCACCTTCTCTGTTCCCTGGACATTCCCTTCGCAGTTCTTGTGGGACGTGCCTCCAGTAACCATGTCAACCCTTTACAATGAATGAAGGATGGAAGAGGCAAGATCACTAAATAAAATTTTATCACTCATTTCAGCCAGTTCTAAAATTAAACTAAACTCAAACATTATTCAAGTGGGCTAAAATGTTCAATTTCCAAAGCTGTGAGTTGCCTTAAACAGGGATATTTATAAGATGTTTTTTATTAAATGCAGTTTCTTTATTAAATAAGGCTCTCCTGACACCAATTGTTGAACTGTAAGTTTGTTCTGATTCCCAGAGGTTTTATGCTCTACTAACATTTATGATTTGTGAGAGGTGCGCCTTTTCTTTGGTAAGTTGTGAGGTGAAGTAGAGTTTGCCATTCCAAAATATGCCTTTTGGAATATTGATTATTTTAAGCTGCTTATTTTTTTAAGAAACAAAAGACTCAACTAAAAAAATTGTGTTTTATCCCTATTACTTTTCCTTCACAGGACTGTTCTTTTCCCCCCTTTATTATCTTGAGCTGAAGACTCACTTCATTTACTGCCAGTCTCAATTAAATGAGAAAATGCTAAATGCATACATAACAAGTATACCTCATTCATTAACCCTCCCATCCCCTAAAAGCCATAGGAATGTTTCCTATACATTCTTATATCACATTTCTTAAGCGTCACTTATAGCATATCCCACATGGCGTGCACTCTCTCTCACATTGATAGATGATAGATATTTGAATTTTAGACAACTGTTTATTCACATGCTGCTGTTTTATACATATATATATATGTATATATGTATACATATATATATATATATATATGTATGTGTGTGTGTGTGTGTGTGTGTGTGTGTGTGTGTGTATAAAACCATTATCTCATACTGGAGTATAAAGCTACCGAAGGCCAAAAAACTACCTTACTCACATGCCTGTGGCCTCAGTCTCTGTCATAAAATACAGGCTCCGTATGATTGGCATGCGATGACATCTGAGCTAATTGCAAGAGTCAGAGGATTTTTAAATCTACCACTCCACTACTTCCTTCTCCTCTTCCTTGGGTCCCTTCACTAACAATTCCTTGCTTTATATAAGGAAAAGGATGGGCTGTTTCCAGTATTCATTTTGGATCCAAAATTCTTATAGTCTTTGGTGACAGCCCGTAAACAGGTGGGTGTCTAATCCTGACTTTGTAAAATACGTCAAACATTTCAGGCTGTATTAGAGGTTTGCAATTACTACTGCCAGGTGGCAGAGTTGTTTATTGTTATTGTTTGTTCACAGAGGTGCGATGTATGTATGCATATGTGTATTCCTTTGAATTTTGAGATAACTGGATATTCACACGTAGTTGGAACAAATAATCCTGCCTTGCAGAGTATAAAGGGAATATGGATACACTGAAGCCCTGCTCCCCCTGCCTCGCCCATCACCTGGCCGCCAGCATGAAACCACTGCCTGATTTAGGGAAGGGAGCCTGCTGGCGAGGAGGATGCAGCGGGACCCACTCCAGCCAGGGCAGTCTGGGTTGCCACAGTAGCTGCTCCACCTAACGCAACAAGGACAGCAGTTCTCGCAGAGGCAGCGAGCTTCCAGAACTGCCAGGGGGCACAGGGCCAGGCTTGGTACTGTGTCATTTAATCACAGCATCCAGAGACTCACTCTGTGCCATGACATTGGACATTACTTCTCACTGTTCCCTCCATGCTTAGGTCACCTACCATCCCAGATTCCGTGAACTATGCAAAATCCTGATCACAAACCCCATTTCTTCTCCGATTTAGTGAGATCACCCTTAGAACCCTCACTAACCCACTAGCTGGAGGATTGCTTACAGAAAGCATCCTGAAAGCAACCTGTTCTCACCTGGGCAGGTGATTTCATTGCACTCACTTCATCTTGACTAATTTCAACAGTACTGAAAATGTACACTTTTCTACATGTTAGTACCTATCAAAGCTACCTACCATTCTTGCCTCGGACCTCATTCTGCTAGGAGCTTCAGCATATTAAGATTTCTAGTTATTCTCAGACAAGAAAAACATACTCTGGATGCATGCGCTTAGGTTATTGTCTTTCATATTTTACAACCTCCTGTGGAGAATCATGTAAACCAGTCCCCCAGAACGAATCAAGTGCAGGACAATTACAAGACTGAAGGAGCTTGGAGCCTCCTTGTATGTCTGGGAAGCCATGCTTCCAGAGTCAGCTGGGCAATGGCTCCCTTCCGAACATTAGCAGAATGATTTTCTGTCTCTGATTTGCCTTATCACTGTGGTCTGTTCTACATAAGCAGTGAGATTTTCTGACTGTTCTGCTGCCGCTAATAATTCCTCTGACATTATGACTTTTTATTTCTCAGAACACCGGGTAGCTTTGATGCATAGGAGTCCATGATGAGCAGTGATGAAATATTTCTTCTCACATTACAATGTACCAAAGCCATGGCTGAAGCCACATCTGCTGGAATGAGACCTACGTGTCTCAACTAGCACAGAATCCAGATCAATGATTGAAACTAGAACCATATCACATTGTACAATTTTAAAATACTATGAGCAATGGAAGGATTTTGCAAGCTTCCTCAGAAGAGAAAAGAAAAAAAGATGAATGAAACATTGAAAGATTGAGAACGGACTCTCTTCCAAATAAATACTACTGAAAGACAGAACTCCAAGGGCAAATTATTTTCAGCCAGAGTTCTGCAGCAAGCTGATAAAGTTTGGAGCTGACACAAATACTCTGGGAGAGGTTTCTTATCAACAAGGAACTAGAGTATTTAAGAATAATTAATTCATGTGAACAAATTAAGAGGAGATTTTCACAAGTGAAAAGAAATTAGATTCTGAATTAGCAATAGATACATAGAAAGCTAGACATGCAAACATGCTACCACCATAACAAAAGGAGACAAATTAGTTCCAGTCAAAATGCATGATTATGCAGGAAATGAAAGGAAAAGAAAATCAATCAATTGATTTTTATATGGCTCAACAAAATAATAATTACATAATCATATTAATATAAAAACTGAATGCTGATGTAACATGGAAGGTAGAGTGAGAGAGAACGCTTACGCTGATACAATCCATCCAGTGGGTCAGGGCTATATCCACTCTGATTGTTCAGGACAATACCTGTAGCTGTGAGGAAGGCTTTCCCCATCATCTCTGAATGTACAATCCAGAAAATTGTGGGCACGTACAGGCAGGTACAGTGGGCACACAGGGGTACGAAGTGAAGGAGAGCTAATCCTCATCTTCCAAGCTCGTAAATACACATTGTCTAAATGTGGAACATTAAGATACTTCCAGTTAAAATATGTCCAGAAAAAATGATAAATTACATGGGAAGTGAGACACAAGAAAACTGTTTTTTAATGTAAAAAAATAAATAAATTAAAACACACACACATATATATATTTAAAAAAACACATTTTTTCAAACTCTTTAAAATACATGCTTATATTTCTATTTGTAACATGCCACCTGTGTGTGCGTGTGTGTTTATGTATATATACACATATATATACTATATCATATCTACTCTATATTTATATGTATTACATGTTTATATACATATCACACGTACATAATACATATATGTGTTTGAGTGGAGATTTATGTATGTGAATGTGTATGTATGCACATAAACATGTATATACATTGTTGTGAACTGAATATTTGTATCCCTCACCCCAATAATGCGATGGTACAGGAGGCGGGGCCTTTGGGAGGTGATTGGGTCACGAGGGTAGAGCCCTTGTGAGTGGGATCAGTGCCCTGAGAAGAGGCCTCAGAGAGTCTCTGGCTTTTTCTGCCACGTGTTAACTACATTTTACAATCAGAAAACATAGATGAGACATAGAACTGTGTCCCTATTTAAGCAGAAAATATATACATTGTTAAAAATTATACCAAAAATGTCTAGGAAGACAAATTCTATTAAAAAAAAAAACCACAAAGAAAACTTGCATAACTTTTTTGAAAAGATATTTTAAAGTGACTTTAAGAACATACTCCTTTTAGGGTAGTTCACAATCATTTTACAATGGTACTGTTATGTACAGACCCTAAACTATACTTCTAAAATCTTAACATTAGAAGGAAGGATGCAAAAGACATCAACCCTCTCTTTTTCATCTATTTGTTCTGAAAGTTATAATTTTCTTACAGCACAAGTATTAACCTGCATCAATTCTGTCTTAATCCGGTCGTTGTCCATTTGGCAAATGACGCCATACTCACTGAGCTTCACTGTGACTCTCACTAAAATGCCACTATTCCTATGTGTGTATTTAAGATTTCTGCTGTCACAAATTGGAATCAATAGCAATTTACCCCTTTGGAACCCCAGGTTCTCGTAAGCTTGTGAATCTATATTTAAATCAGAAATATGAACAAATCAATAAAACAATACTGTCAAGCTAGAAGAAAGTGACAGGGCCCTCCAATGCAGTGCCAGACTCAAAGTCAAAGCTTTTCAGAGCTTGATTCATGGGCATCCGTAAAGCTTCTGATCGAAGAGTATAGTGGTATAAACTCTATGAGATTAGAGGGATGCAAAGCAGAGAAGTCTGAATATGTAAGAGTATGCATTGCCATCTTCGCCTGATTCTAAGTCCTTTCTTCACACGATTGTAAAATTTCATATTTGATGAGTACATTTAATATGGAAGCGTTTTCCTTTTTATTTTCCCAAAGCTATGAAAGTTTCTATATTTTCCCAATCCATTCATTCTCCAGGCTCCTGGGGGATGATTTTATACTTTATCTTCTCTATTCAAACAGCTAACACCTCCTCACCTGAGCTTCTTGTCACGTGACCGTTTCCTGCTTCACTGACATAATAGGAGCAATGAGAAGAGAACATGTACAGGCTCCTAACATCACAATACCCACCTGCTAGGCTCTCCATGTATCAATTCTGCCTTCAATCCTGTGATTCTGGATGCATTTTCTGCCACTGTCGGCAATTAAGCTTGAACACTACCTAGCGTTCCTTCCCACTTTTCCACGTTTCCAAGTATATAATTCCACCAAATGTCCCCCATTTCTCATGCACCATCAGATTTTCTTAGTCCACGGAATCACTGTCTTCAACAACCAATGTGTTACATGTCCCTGATGTATAAACCAGCTCCTTTGATCCCAGATCTCCCTTAACCAACTTCCCCAATTCTCCACTCCCTTCCACTGCAAAACTTCTAAAAAGGGTGAACTAGACTTACTGTCTCTGATTCCCGTTCCCCCACTTTGTCTTTAATCCGCTTTAACCAGCTCTTGCCCCTACCATTCCACCAAAACTTTCAGAATAAGGTGTTATGACTTCCACCTTGTTAAACCAAAGGGTATTATTTAACCAATTAGTAGCATCTGAAGTCACGGATCTCTCAGTCTTCTCAGAAATTCTTGGTAAACTTGTGTTCCAAAATACTGCACTTCTACTGACTTCACTCCTGTATCTCCACTGATCCTTCCAAGTGTTCTTTGCTTGTTCTTTTATCCTTACCCACCTGGAATGGCCCAGGTCTATTTATTTTCCACATACACTTACTCTGTTGGTTTTATTTTTCAATCTCATTACTTTAATTTATATCCCAACAGCTCTCAAACTTATATGTAGTGCCTGGCTTTCTCCCTTGAACTCTAGGCTCAAATATGCATCAATGTCTCTCCTTGGATGGTATAATAGGCACCTCAACATTTTTAAATTTGAATTAATCACCCCAATCCTCTGTCTCTTTAGTTAATAGCATTTCTATACCAGATGCTTAGTCCAAAAGCAAAGGTGATTACATTCTCTATCATCAAATTATAACAATAATGCATCTTCTAACACCACCTGCTGCCTTCACCCTGGACCAAGCTGTAGATATGTCTTGTCTGTTTTATTTTAATAGCACTCTAGCTAATATCCCTTCTTTCTTCTTTACTTTCCTGCAGTCTATTCTCTTAACACAGAAGCTACAGAGATCTTTTTTAAAGAATGTCAGACTATGTTGCCTGTCTGCTCAAAACCCTCCCATGGTTTCTCATCTCATTAAGAGTAAAAGTCAAGTCTTTGTGATGGCTCATAAAGCCCTACCTATCTGAACCCCATAATCTCTCTGACTCATCTGCTACTGTCACCCCCTTGCTCACTGCCCTCCCGCTGCACAGGATTCTTTGCTCTTTTGTGCCTGGATATTTATCTCCCAGATCATCAGCATACCTGCTGTCTCACCTTCTTTAGGTCTTTGTCCACAAGCTGCCATTTCAATGAAAACTAATTTACTGACCTATTTACAATGGAAAAACACAGCCTCTGCACTGCCTATATTCCTTCCTTCTTTATATTTCTTAATAGAAATTATCATCACCTAAAATATATCAGTTACTGATTTACATTATTAGCAACTCCCACACCTCAGTAGAACCTAAGCTCCAGGAGGGCACAGAACATGTATTGGGGTGGATGAATGAAAATCGGTTGGTAAAATGGTGGTGCATTTTCCAGTTGAGAGCACTTCAGAAGGGAGGATATATGGTAAATCTTACATTTTTAAATGAAGACATTAAGGATTATGTTTGAACAATTTGGAAACATAATTGCAAATATTCACATTACCCTGAAAATGGGTCTTACTACAAATAACTGCCTCAAATCTCAGCTCAGTATTCAATGGCATTCAAAAATATATCTCACAACCCCAGTCACATCTCCATTATTTTCCACAGAGCAGCTATTCCTAATACTAGCCCTGTTAATTCATTTATACTTCCTAAATCACCTCAGTCTCAGTAGGTGTTCTTGGCTTTTACTTCAAAAAGAAAACAGCCATTAAAAGTGAAAACACCCTGGCAGGCTGAAGCTCTGCCTCATAAAGACATCGATTTGTGACAATAAATGGTGGGAGGGGAACATGGACAGCAGACAGAGAGGCAGTTCTGTTAAATGTTTTGTTTCCTTTCTAGTTATACCCAAGGGAAGTACAACACCTGTCATCCTCACCATTTCAACCACAAATGCCTTCCATTGTAGTATCAGTCTTGATTCATGTATATTTATGATATACTTCCAGTCACAGTGCAATATTACTTTACTTATCTGTGTTCATACTGTTCCAGCTTTGGACACTGGGAATTATTTCATTGTCTCCTGTTCCCTGCTGATATTACTGTGGGAAGGGGGGGAGGGAGTTAGCATTTTCTTACTTTTTGGTACTACAGTATGCTCCAGATATAGCTTGTATATGCTCCCTGCCCCAATCCTAGAATCAGTCTTATCTCCGGAGTTCTGCTTCCTACTCTGCGAGAATGGCATGAAAACCAAGATCTGGATGATTTCAGCTGACAGATAAAGGAAATGTATGTGTGTATACTGCCCCATGTATATACTATTATCTAGAAATGTGTCTATATGTAACCATCGGTACGTATATTAAGCTAAACATGAGTTCATACTTATGTATCCAACTTTAATCCATTACCATAGGCATCATTCCAACTCCTCCCGGGCTTATCTGTTATCTTCTGTTCCAATACTGAGCAACTGGGCTCCCATCGTCCTCTATCCATTTACATAATTATTTAATTTCAGAATACAGGTATAGTGTTTTAAGAATTGCTGTCTATGCCCCAGTGGGAAACAACTTTGCCACCTAGAGTTACTGTACGACCTGCAGAAATTCACTCTGTGCCTCAGTTCCCTCCTCTGTTGAATGGAATAACAAACATATCTAACAAACATATCTTTAATTGTTAAATATTGAAAAAATAAATAAATGTAAATTACCTCTAATAGAACCTGTCACATATCAAGTGTCCAGTAGTCATTGGCAGGTGTTGTTTTGTTACTATTACATAGTTTTAGGACATTAAGACTTTTTAAAGATGAGTAACTTTATTGTCAAAAAATGTGGAAAATATAAAATGCCTTTCAAAGTTAGTATAAAAGAAAGCAAGAACTTATTTATATAAGAGCATTGCATATTCTAAGAACATGATATATTCTACACGTTAGTTATAAAATTGTGTACATATATACACCATTATATAGTGTGTGTATATACGAGTATGTGTATGTATAAATGTATGTGTGTGTGTGTATATATATATATATACACATACCTATCTGTATATCAATATATTTGAAACATTGTCAGGAACTTTAATAATTGATAAAATTGTTATATTTGGAGGGTAATGAATTTATTTTTTAGATATTTGTGTTCACTTTAAATCAATGTACAATCACATGAAATATGCCAAGTGTAGCTATCAGTCAATATTCCATTCTTTTGACTTAGTTTTCCCTCTGCCTTTTAAACTCATTTTATCCATGCTGTAGATATCTTATAGCATTAAAGATGGGATATTGGAACATTTGTAGGAAGAACACTTTCTCCCCTCTCCTGATATTTCTTTCTAGAAGAGGACCCTTTTGTAAGCCTTTCTAAACTCACGTCTCCACCTTTATTCCTCTCATGGATGTGCCATATGTTACGTGACTGTTTGAACAAAGTCAGTGGTCCTCCTTCTTAAGTGGGTAGAGTTAATTTCTCCGTGTCCCTCAACAGCCTGGGAGGGAGGGATTGTTTGATCTGTTTCTCCATCTCTTTCCACAAGGGACAACATATAACTGGGTACAAATGAACTGTTTTGTAAACTTTCTTCAGGGGCTTGTCTTTACTTGACTTTTCTGGTGGGTAGGGTAGAGCAAGGTCATCGGCCAACCCACATAGGGCTGCCCTTCAGCAGGCATGTCCTGTATAGCTTTGCAGTCGCTTTGCTTGAATGTCCCCATTCCGAATGAGCTAAGCCTTTGCCATGCAGTTGTTAAATATTTTGAATGTCAACTCTGCCCTAAATTACATTCAATATCTCAGCCTTCAGAAGTTAAAAGAGTGATAATTTTCATTCTCCATCTATTGATTATTTAGTTTGTTTGTTTCTAATTTAGCAATTAGTTCATAACTTAGACAGGAGAAAAAAAGTGCTATTTGCCGACTCCATTGAAAACCCCAGGGCTGCCATATTACACTAACCCAGGGATTTCCATTCACACTGTCTTCAATGATAAATGGACCCCCTGAGTGCAAATATGCAACATCTCAACAAATATGTCAAATGAAAAATTACCTGTCCTTTAGTACAAATGAGTATATTGAATTGCTCTTTAGGGATTTAAGATTTATTTCATAAATCCACAACATTTATGGATTCTGAACATTTATGTCAATTCTTTTTGTCCTAAAAGAAATTATGTTAAATAGAAATAAACAACTCAAAGTGCTAAACACACACACACACACACACACACACACACACTCAGTCTCTTCACACCACAATTATTCACTTCGAGGCAGCAGGTATAGATACTGGGATATAATAATTAAGGTCTATTGTTCTATCTCCTGAGTTTTGTGGGATCTTGAGTTGCTGGCATTTCAGAACGGAAAGGAAAGAGCTATATCTGGTTTTTTGCTTCTTACTAAGCTTGAATCTGCTCAACACTACAAACACCATCCTCTCATTTGACAAAGGCAAGGCCGGTGGACTTAACAGTTGGCCTTTTCATAATCCCCCTCTTCCCAGTTGTTTGAAACTGGCTTTGCTTGTCTTCTTTGACACCTGTTTTAGTTCACTATAATCTTCACAAAAATATCAGGGGTAATGAAGTTAGCAATCATACAGTATGACTTTTCCCCAGAGAAGACTCTTGCTATAGAAAGCACATGCACACACACGTACAGGGCGCAGTCTCTGTCCTGAATTACTGAACACACGAGCATACCATGGTGCTGTATTAGATGGAGGAAGTACAGAAAGAATTGAGAATTAATTCCCTTTAAGGGAGTATTATCTACTACTGCTTTGTTAATTGTGCATGTCAGTTTTGTAGATCCATATGACCAGAGTAAAAGTAATAGCCTGTAGACCTAAATGAAGGTTTACAAAGAAATAGACGAATAAGAGTGATTTAATACCAATGTGTGAAATTTAGAGAGAGAGAGAGAGAGAGAAGATCAGGTGGTATATTTAACCAATCAATTCTTCCTAGATTATTCTTCACATCCATTCCTATTTCATTGGTACCAATAAATCAGTAGATGATCGATCGATCGATCGATCGATCGATCGATCGATCGATAGATAGATAGATAGATAGATAGATACATAGATACATAGATACATAGATACATAGATAGATACATAGATAGATGATGGATAGATGAAACAACAAAACCCACAAGTGAAAATCCTGAAAGAGTCCACAGAGAGGAAATAAACAGAAACCTCTACAATTTTCTTCATTTGTGATGTAAAGGGTTGTAATTATACTCCAGCTAAGAGGCTATAAAAGAAAACTGATCACTAACTTGAATCATGCAGTAAGTAATAACTATTCTTAAGGTTAAGTCAAACCCCTCATCTTCCTGTGGTCAGCTGTGCAGGGCTTCAGACTCAGGACCTGAGAACCAGGTTACAGTTAGGAGTCAAACTCTGTAAACTTCACATTCTGAATCAAACAGAAGGTGGGGAATTCAAGTGATCTCTTACCTGCCCAAGGGGAGTACCAAGCTTTCCCCAGGCAGTACCTAGTGTTCCCGGAGTAGTGCTTGCCACCTAGAATGGGAATCACTGGAAGACCTTGCTCTAATGCAGGTTCTGATTCACTTTTTCTAGGAAGAGTCAGGCAACTTCCCTTCAGCAAAATTCAGGGAGATGCTAATGCCAGTTGTCCATGGGAAAGTTTGAGTAGAAGGCTCTGGGAACTTTCAGTCTCACGTGGAAATAAATACAGGTGGGCTCAGTGCCCCTGCAGTTGGAACCTTTGTAGGAGAACCAATGAGGGTCTACTGTCTCCATTCCATGTGTATCCAGAGCAAGATAAACATTTTTACTTAAGGGGTAGTAAAATTCCAACAGTGACCTACAGGATTTAAAAATATAACTAAATAACTAAATACAAGTTAAAATTTCCACTAACGTAGTTTTCTAGTTCAAGAAAGAACATGGTCATCATACTTTTAGAAATGTCTCTCAGGATTCTCTTTAGATTTGCATTCTCACCCTCTCTCCCCACTGCTTCCTTTTTCTACATTTCCTTACATTGAAGTCCCTATCTACTCACTCTCTCTGGGTCATGCAAATTCCAAGTGGTTAGACTCTTCTTATTTTTTACAGTTTTTCAGTAAGTTTGAAATTATTTTCAAACAAAATGTTTAAAAAAGGTCTCTTGCACTAGGATTGAAAAGAACAAATTTATATAATCACAATCCCAAATGATTTTTGTTGATACAAATTATTCTTCATCTGATTTTGAATTTCTTGTGTGTGTGTGTGTGTGTGTGTGTGTGTGTGTGTGTGTGTGTGTGTTGAGGTTTACTTTGGGGGACTAAACACAGTTTTCTATATCAAACTGATTTATTCTAGTAACTGATGGCAATATTTCATACATGGAATAACTGATTTAGTTTAGATTTTATTCAGTATTAGTCTTATAGAAATAGTTTTGCCCCAATTTCTTTCTGCCTTGGGACATGTTGATAGTTATTAGTGTTGATGTTTTTGGAAGTAGCTTAATTTCTTAAAGTCATGTTTTGCTCATGTTTGAAAGGTAGTTTTTATGAAATATTATTATTTTGCCTATCTTTGATCTTTTCAATTCTTGTTACCTTAATATTTTACAGGGCAAATAAAATGATCTCTACATTTATTTCCCTTTCTTTTTCTTATACTACTTTCATTGTGGAAATAAGCCAACTAAAGTTTTTGAAACAGTCACGTCATCCACTGACAGTAATTTTACCTTAAATGCCATCTTAGATTTAATAATATTCTTTTGGGTTTGCATTTAAAATATTCTGGTTTAATAATCCAGTTCTAAAACTGTTCAATTCTACATTTGACATAGTTTGGGTTTTAATTATTATAAAAGCCGAAGCTAGTATTGATGTTTTGTTGGCAATAAAGTTGAATGTAAAATATTTTTTTCCAAAGGAAGCATAAAAATGAATCACATTAGAGGGAGAAATTTGAAACGATTGTTAATAGCTTTATAAACACCTCCAAAATGTTAAAAGAACCCTGAGGAGTGTTTTTTAATAGTTGGGTTGGGAAAGAGAAAAACAGAAGGGATGTTACAATGCAAAAGGGAATTGTTAAATTTGTTTCAATGACAGTCAGGACAAGTACTTCTTGAAAATAAGCAAATCAATCTACAGATGTGCTCCCTGTGCTATGCCACGAAAATGGAGATAGATTAGAAACTAGAATCAATTGTTTACAAGAGAAGCTTGTAATTTTATTCATTTATATGGGATTTTTTTTTTAAAGGCACTTAAAAATTCAGATCAGCTCTGCTATATAATTTAGTCCCAGTGAAAATAGCATATTTGTTTATTTGCTTGTTTGCTTACATGGCATTGCCTGACAGTTCTAATTGTTCGTTTTCATATCAATGAAAATTATAATGACATTTGTTCTAAGAAATTCATGAAAACAATTACATTATTTTAGTCATATATTAGTAAAATGAGTGATTTGAATTCTTCAGTTTTACATTGGCTTTTTAATTCATTCATCTTTTTTTTTCTTCTCTTTTTTTTTTTTTTTTTTTTTTTGAGGAATGTGAGTCCAAGTTGGAAATGAGTTTACGTTATTATTTTAGTTAATGATAGGTGAAGGATATTAAGTAAATTTATATTGGTTTATAGTCATGGTACTAAATTAAAGTGGGTTTAAATGGTCTTTAGTTATATAGATTTTCCAAAATTATGTTGGAAATTCTAGTTCAAATCCCAGTTTCATGACATGGTTTGTGTAATGACCATATTAGTTAATTTATAATGAATTCTTATACGATAGTTCTTTTAATACATACATCCTCATAAGAACTTAAAAGGAAGTTATTTCTCTTCATTCGCAATATATATTTCATCTTTTAAAAAAATTCTGTACACGAACTAAAGTGAATATTTTCAGTCCTTCTTATACCCCCCAATTCCCCACAGTTGTGCTTATCAGATTGAGACATAATCTCCTACTCAAATTTCTAATCTCCTGATTATCTTTTTTCATCCTTTGAAGTTTCAGCTTTAATATTTTTTTGTGTGTGTGTGTGTGTAGAAATCTTCTTTTCCTCAAAAAACTAGGTCACTCGCCCCTGCTCTAAGCTCCCACATTACTTTCTAACCTTCCCTCGTTTTGCTTATTTGGTTGCCTGAATCTTCCTCTAATCCTAATTCTATGCAGGTAGAGGGTTTAATTCTTCTGCTCATTAATGTCCCCATGGTTTAGTATGATGTCTGGTGCATAGTCATGCCCCACTAAGAACTTTTTGTGCTTTAATGGTAGAATTCCCATTTACATTGAAGAAACAAACACACAAACAAATGAAAAACAAAAGTTCAAGGTGAAAAAGTACGCATGAGAAGTCCCAAAGTCAGTAAGTGGCAGAACTAGGATTCCAAGCAAGGTGTTTTTTTGTTTTTTTTTTCAATCCCATCTTGTCTTCGACAACACAGGTTCCCTTGACATGGGTGTCTGAATATGATTAGTGTGTGAACACAGAAGCACCCTCTGTTCTAGTCACTGCAAAGAGATTATTCAAAAGAATATTAGCATCTGATCCATTCAGATGCTAATATCCAGGGCTGAGCCTATACTGCTTATTGGTAATAATGGAAAGGATAAGAAATTCTAAGAGTTCACTCGATGTTGGAATGGATGTGAACCATCTATCAGGAACATTTGAGAATATATATTATGATTTTCATTTAATAAGTAAAGTGCAATAATAACCAATACATAATATTGAAAGAAAGAATGAGACAAAGTGTGTTAAACCCATATTAAAATACTCTAGCCAGGTATTAAATTATGTTATATTGGACTTGTGCCCTGTAGCTGTTATATCCACTACCCTGTTGCTTTCCAAAGGTGATGTCTGCATTTTGCATCTAGTAACAGATACTGTAAAAATTCCAGATAGCTACCTTTCGCAACGGTAATTTCTTCACCAGACCTCTGTAATAAAATATATATGGAATTTATTCAAGTCTCAGATAATTTATATTTTCCTGTTTCTTTAAGCAGATCTCGACCAAATAATATAGGGTTTGTATTTACAGGCTCAAAACGGTCAAAGGAGAGCTAATTTAAGGAAAACTTTATAATCTTCCTCCATCTAGCTGCTTTACTAAAGACGGATGGCAGTTTTGCCTGATCAACACTGATTTCCACGTAGAATTTTAATACAATGGACTAATAAAATTGATGTGCTGGAGAGACCCTTTGACTCTCTTCCCTTGGAAGCTAGTAAAGATACTGACCAGACCTTCACGTGTTTTGTGGTTTCTTTATTAAAATTCTGAACCTCAATGCCTATGAGTTCTACAGCCTCCCAAAGGTTGTTTTCAGTCGCTGTTGATGCTCATGATGATGAAGGGGGTGGTGTTGGCGGTGGTGTTCAAAGCAAATTAAACAAATGCATCCTCTAGCGACTGCATAAAAATCATAAATATTGCAAACCTGTTTGGCTCTGAGTGTGTCTAGTTAAATTTGAGGGCAGAAGGCCACATGAAATTGTATCACTGCCACAGGCACACTTGCCCAGGCTGCCTTCTTCACGTTGGGCTCTACCATGGGGTCTCTTGTTGCAGGGACACAAAAGAAACTTCTTGTCCCCTTATAATTCACCAGAAATGCACTATCCAAACACTTGTTGCCCACTTGGATTGAACAGTGCTCTCCAATCCCAAAGACTCAGGAAAAGTCTTTCAGAAATTCAGTTAAACTCATCATCATGTTCTGCCCTATTCCACTCACATACCTACATTCCAGCTGAAACATCTCTCCTTAGTCAATGACTTTTAAGGGGCGAAGGAAAGAGCAGAGGAAGAAAGAGGTGAGAAGAGCAGTGTAGTTTGAAAAATCTTCCCCGACTGAGCTTCTGCTTCACGTAGGGGGTGATGTACGGGTGGTGAGGTAGGCGAGCCCCATCCCTTCCCCAATTAAGAATCTTTGTTGTCTTTGTTAATACAGTCCAGTTTACCAAGCCAAATATGCATATGATCTCAATAGCACCCATTTCTTCCTCGTCTCCATGAAATTTTACAGGTTTTGTAATGCTTAGCAGTTCTTGGGCAAAACATACATTGAGAAACCTTTTTTGGAAAAAAAAATCGAAACACTGAAATCTTCTGTTTTGTATTTTATGTACCTGAATTCACATACTAAAATATAAAAGTAGTGGGGTCGAAAGTAGAAAAAAACGTTTTCTCAAATCATTACAGATTCATAACTTTTACTGCTTCAAGGAAGAAATTCAGCAAGGGTAGTACAAGGTCCCATATCCTTATAAACTTGAACTTGTTTGTCTATCACCCTCTCCCCTCCAACGTATCTAGTAATAGTGACACTAATTTCCCAGAACAATTATTGTCATTTTTCAGATGGAAGCTTTTTAGGCATGTTTCATAGTTGTTGTTGTTTTTTTTTAATTTTTCTATTAATTCATTACGTCAATAATCCAACTTGATTACTTAAGAATAATGCAGGTATTTTTAGTGCGACATCCTCTTTCTTCCTTCCGCTTATTGACACACACACACACACACACACACACACACACACACACTTTATTTTTCTAAGGAATAAAGCCTTTGACTTTTGAAATAAAGCACACTCATTATATTATTTTATGTTTCAGAAATTCTATCATAAAATATAAATACCCTGCTCTATTGCATTTGGCTATTTCTAAGAAAACTAAATTGTAGATTTCATAATTAACGTAAAAATGAATGAGTCGTTAACAAAAAGCACTATTTCGAAGTGGAAATAATTACATAGTCCAACTCTGCAATATTTTGTGAGGAAACTGGCCTAAACCAGAACAGGTGGCTGAGCTTTATAAACCTAGAGCTATAGTTCAGTCTTTATATCTGCAAACGGAATCTCTCTAGCAATAATTTAGACAAAACAATTAATTAAACTCAGTTGAAATGCTCATTTCTCCTTCTATCTGGTTAGATAATTAGGATTTTGTTTCTTTTCCTATATTAAAAGTTGTGTTCCTTGTATTTCTTTGTGAGAGCAACCTAATTCAAGTACCTCTGGTACATCCTAAAAATATTTCAATATATCGCCATGCATCCAGCGGTGATGTAAGTAAAACAACATATAAACAGGAACTTTTCTAGTCTTTCCTACCCAAATACTTCAGGCAGCAATGACTTCTGATCTTGAATGTCCTGATCGGTTCATGTAGCAGTTTTTGTCTCCTCTGCACTTTGGTCTGTGACATGAATGCAAATGGCAGTAGGTGCTAACACTCCCGCTCTATTCTCTTTGGTGTCTCAAGATGATTCGATATACACTGCCATTAGGCTGTCTTTTGAGCCGCCGGTCTGAATGAGGCAACCTGTCAATCATCCTGGCAGAGCTGGCTGGAGGGTCTGATGTGCTGATTTCAAAGAAACAAAAGACTTTGTTTTGATCACTGAAAAGAGGAGATGGGCAACTGCCTTTAGTGTAATCTCATCTTCGCACCTGGCAAGTCCAGATATTACAGAGAATTATTGTGCAACCAAGCAGAGTAAGAAAAAGTGACGTGATTTTGTCGCTTCACATTTTTCCTTAGAGGCCCAGTCAAGTTGGAGGCTGTGATTCAGAAGAATCTGTTAATTCGCCATGCAGTTCCAACGTGGTACTTTCTTTTTTTTTTTTTAGGACTTTAAACTTGGTTGGCTCCCGAAGACTCACTTTTGTTTTCAACAACTGTGCTTCCTTTATGTGCAGGCACTGTTTTTATGAAATCAGGAGTTAGTTTTACAGATCTTATTTTTAATCCCCATCAACATAGCAGTCAAAGCAGTGCATTAGCAATAGAACTAGACTGAGGGCCTGGAGAATTGGATTGTTATGACTGCCATTAACTGACAGCGGGGTGACCTGGAACAAGTCATTTCTGCTCTCTGGGTCTCCCTTTGCTCATTTGTAAGATGAGAATGGGCAGGGAAACTCATTTGGATGGGTAGGCTTTAACTATAACTCAGCAGAATGGCTTGGGGATCTTGTTAACAGTATAGGCTCCCAGGACGCCCATGGGGATTCTAATGTCGCAATTCTGAAAGGAGGTGAGAGAATGTGTATGTGTAGTGTGTTTCCAAAGGGATTCTGACGCAAACGTCTACAGACTGGCATTTGGGACTAGAAGGGCGGTGATCCCTGTGCTTCCTCTAAGCTACGGGTGACATTCTATCCTGAGGTAGATCATGCCTGCATGTTAGAATTACCCAGGGCACTTCTGAATTTAGCAGATACAGAAAGGTTACTGGCTCCCCGGCATTATGTTATAATTGCTCTGGGGTAGAGCCTGAGCATAGGTCGCTTCAAAAGCTTCCCCAGGTGATGCCAAGCCACAGCCACGGAGGACACCCACTGCCTCAGTGGGTTTTCCTGGAGTTTTGCTGCAACTTGTTGCCCCTGTGTCTGCCACATTGTTCCTACTTTCTAGACAGGTAGTGTTACCTCCATTGCACACAGGAGGAAAGTGAGGCTTACAGAAGTTGAATAACTTGCCAAAGTTCAGTTATTGTGAAGAAGAGAGAAGATTTGTAGCTACGACTGTCTGGCCACAGTTCTTTCCATCATGACACATTATCTTTCATTGGTTTACTGAATGGCTATAATGTATTGATATCAGAATTGGGCTAACTCATCAAATTTGACAGATTTCCAGATTTATTGACGGTAGAATGGTCAAAGAGTTTCCTTAAGGGAAAACTTAAGGACTCGCACCTGGCAAATCTACTACTCTCCATCAGGGGACTCAGTCTTATGAGCTATCTTGGGTCAAATTCAACCAACATAATTATGGAAATAAATCTCAGCACATTTATTCAGATTCCCCTTCTCCTGACCCATAGCCAAATTTAGTACAAGCTCACCATCCTTGGATGTGAAATCAATCTTCGAGCCCCAAAGCAATTAAGAAAGTGCCAGAATTTTTTGGAAAAAACACGATGATTCTGTTTCAGGACGCACCTTAGTTAAACATTTTCATTAACTCCAGCTAGGTCAATAAGGTACTTGTAGAAAAGCCAACAATTAGTTTCTCAAAACATGATAATTTTCTTTCTGTGGAATAAATGTTTCTGATCCAAAGTGTTATAATGTGACCAGGTGGTAAATAATCCCTCTGAAGTACTTCTTATATTTCCTCAGTGAGTCTTTCTACAAGTGGTGTAAAAAATTTCACATGTAGATAATTGGGATTATTGCCTAAGCTTTATTATACAGTCAATGAAAATATTCTAAGATATTTGTTAAATATACCTCTCAGGATACTTATCCTGGAGGTATTCAGTTGTTTGGTTTTCTGATCAGTGTCAGACACTGGGCTTAGAATATTGCACCTTGAAGATACAAAGGATCAATCTCTCTGGTGATGAGATTATAGGGTCCTAACGGAGTTTCCATGTCAGCCTGAAGTTAGTCATACATCTTTGACTGAATTTAAGGATATGTTTACTACCTTGTTGGTCTGTGTTTTACTATTTATTAGTTAGAATCTGTCAATATTTGCTTCAGTCTCTATTCCCGGTGTTCTTGCTTTCAGTGTGCTAAATCCTTAACCTCAGTCTACCGTTGTTTCTTCCTTCATCCAGGCTCTGGTGATGCACCAACAGCATGTTTGGTGTCTGTCTTCACTTTGCGTTCAGTTATTCTAACTCCACAGAGATGCAAACAACTAACTGAAACTCTATTCAACGTTATTTATAAGAACATGAACACGATGTACATCAGTTACCCAGAATAGATGGGTTATTACACTAATGTATTGGTTCGCCACCAACGATTCCTACAAAAGATTTCCCAAGCCATCTCCAAAACAAGCCTTGGTAGCCATAAAATTGTCTATGTCTAAGGACTATATGACCATACTGATTCCACTCATCACTTCTTGATTCCTATTTTATTGACATTTGCCTTTCACCCCCATCTCACTGTGTTTTCACCAGGCATAGTTAGCCCCATCATCTTTACTGCATTCTGGCCAACTATCCCCTTGCTTCACAGAGGTGTTTGCTGCCCAAAGAATTGATGCAGAATGCTTGGTGTCCACCTATCGTGTATCTTAAATTGTATTTGAGGGATTTGGGTTTTATCTGGAGCATATGTTTTGCAAAATGATCTTGTTTATTGACTGGACAGAATATAAACAGAGTAAAGTAAACTTGGGGTTATTTCATTTGTCAAAGTACATCGTCCTTTAAAACACAGATAATGCTCTTTCCTGTGCCTTTGAAGTAAATTAGCTTTTTTTTTATATGTATCTGGCTAATCTAATGGGACACAGAAAAGGAAACACTCTATTATGAATGTATGTTTGTTCAGAGAGGCCGTGTTGTACAGATAAATAACTTTTAAATGTTTATTCTCAAACTTAAGGAAAAAACAGAAGTGGTCATTAGGCTATTTTACTTGATTATAAGCAATCTACACTTTACGCCACACATTATGCTGCACAGTCTGGTACAGGCTGAACAGGACAACTCTAGTTGACAAGTTTTAAGAATTTATGGTGTAGCCTTAAAGCCAATTTCATCAGAATGACACCCTCTCTGAATGAAAAACAAAAATCACGTAGTTGGTTTGACTCTTGTGGCTATGAATTGAGTTGATACTTTTCACGCAGCTGTGTAATTTGGTAAAACAGTGATTCTTTGGGCTTGTGTAATAATGCAGCATACCTAGCAAAGCACAAAATTAAGCAAAAACGTGCTGTTTACATATTCGTCTTTCCACTACAGGAATGAAAATCTGTGACAATTGTCGATTGTTACCTATCTTATTCACTTTAGCATATATGAAATATTCTTTAATTTGGGCTTTAATAAAGAAATTCAAAGGATAGTTAGAATCATACCGTACATTAATACATATGACTATATGTAAACTATGTCTATTTTATTAATCAATCAACTTATAAAATTATAGACAAGCTAAGCAAATGCTGTGTGTGCATGTGTGTATATGTGTGTGTGTATGTGTGTATGTGTGTGTATTTGTGCACGTGTGTGTACGTGTGTACGTACGTGTGTGTGTATGTGTGTGTGTGTATGTGTGTGTGTGTGTAGTTTGCACATTGGATTTTAGACTTCCGGCCTCCAGAAACATGAGGCATCCATTCTGCTCTTTATCAGCCACCCAGCCTTTGGTGTTTTGTTACAGCAGCCGGAGCAGATTACAGTGCCACAGGGACACAGGCTGACAGCACACACAGCTGATCAGCCAGGGCAGTGCTCCTTTGCAGGAACTCACGGAGTCCAGCTGTGCAGTGCACTGGGACAATTGCCTCAGGACTGGGTTTGAGCAGCTTCCCGTAGGGAGCTGCAGGACACCAGCTCGCATGCTGGGAAACCAGATTATGGGACGTCAGCCTTAACCGAGCTCACCGGTACCTGTCAGTGTTTAAAGTTCATTTTCTCTTTAAATCATCTCGACAATGATACTGTTCTTATGGTGATTTTTACAGATGTATTAGCCAATACATAAGGAGTTGAAATATTTTTATAAGGTACTTCAGACATTCAAATACAAATGTGAGTCTTGAACCCAGTTCTCTGACACTATGATCCATGTACTAAGCTTCTTAGGTGAATTATAATTGTGGCAGAGACAACGTTTTTACTTTAACAAATACTCAGGGAAAAAAGTATATGAAACATTTGTAATTGGTTTCATTTGGATGGAGAATTCAGTTGCATAAATGTAACTCAATCTTTCTCCCATCTTTTATTTTATAATATGGCTAGATAATTATAGGTATAACTACAGTAATAAAAATAGATATACCCCATATATACCTATAACACATATAAAATATACCTGTTTTTGGGAGAGGTATATAAATTTGGTGATGTACACCCCCCACACTGAATTACCAATTTCTGGAGTAAAAATAATTCCAGGCAAGAGATTATAAAATAATTTGCTACTAGTCTTTTATAAGCTCAATCAATTTGGCAATCGCTGAGATCCTTAGTGTTACACTGAGATGGTGCTTCATGATACAGACAAAACAATTTGCCCCCATTTCTATGACAAACAATTTCTCTCAAATGAGTTTCTCATAGAAGATCTCAATCTCTCTCTCTCTCTCTCTCTCTCTCTCTCTCTCTCTCTCTCTCTCTCTCTCTCTCTTCCCTCCCTCCTCCCCCCCATAAAATTATGAATGGTAGGGAGAAGGTTTGACAGGGAGGAGGGCAAAATACATTGGAAAACAACTCCTACTTTCCACCTGAAAATCCTCAGTGAGAAAGACTCTCGTGGCTGAGGCCAACAAATGGTTCCATATAAAATACTTTTTTTCTGTTAATTAATTCATGATATTGGTGCTATTTTGTTATTGCTGCATCCATCCTAGGTTATGGCACAGACTTGATATAGCCAAAGTAAAGATTTCAGTCGTAAGGAATTAGGTTTGCCTTGTTTAGTCGTGCTTTCAGAAAGTGTTGTTTGTTTGTTTCATCAACTCTAGGTTGCAGTTTCCACAAATGTCAACTTGGTTGACATCAAAAGAAAGAGGCTACTGCTAAATTACGTTCCAGAGCCACACCTGCTGCCATGACCAGGCTAGGTAGAGAAAGTCTGTTACCTATTTTCTTTCTGTATGTTGGGTTTTACTGATACACTTTCCCAAGAGCATAGTTAGCAGAGGTCAGCTCAATCAACCAAGGAAAAACAGTACCTAATTCTAGTCTTCTCTCTTGTGCTTGTGAGATGAAAAAATACAGCTGTCCACCTACCCATTTACATTATATATCTGACACAAGGGCACACACAATCCAAATCACCCAGTCTGTCATGGTGAGTACACAACTTTCCCTCGCATTCTTCCTGCTCATTGCCTGAAGTTTCCAGGGACATTTACCAATCATTTTGACCTCCTGTTGTCACAAACATTCTTCCTCACTTCAATGCACTCTTTCCAGAGCACATCTGTCTCCTAGACCGAGAACATACAACGTCTGACCCGCTAGCTCACTTATCCCGTTAGATATCCACATAACTAATATGTTAATTCTCGTTATATAATAGATAAAGTGGGCTTAGACTCCCTTAACTTCTTAACCTTTCGACTATTTGCAAGACCACGCATGTAATATGTGTAAGTTCTTTCATTTTCCTGATGTAGAAACTGCTTGCCAGCTACACAGAGCAATCTGAAGCCAGGTGACTGCAGGAGCAGAGCCCAGCTCATTTGCACTCTCAGTATAACAGGTATGGACTCAGCTCCTGGAAATTGACATCTTAGATACCTGTATTTCCAGCTGGAGAATATTCAGTGTTACTGAGAAGTAGTCAGTTACACAGGCGTGCTTCGTTCCATGCATTTGGATGTATTTTAAAGAACAAGCATTCTCTTTTCACACAGATACCATTTTCTTTAGAAATGACTCTGAATGCTGCATTTGTTCCTGTTCATGCTAAATCTCTGCAAAATATATCATCATTCAGCGGAAATCAGCTTTTTTGACAATGCTCTTCCCATTCTGACTGTCGCTGTGACTTAGCTGGGTAATTCCAAACTACAGTCCTTATCTATTTGCTCAGCTTTTCCTTCCTTCTTATCAGCCTTGTCAGAAGAATGAGATTTTTTTTTGCATAAATCTCTTTTCCGTTTTACCTGATTGCGACGTCTACTTCACATTGGAGCCCTGTCAGCTTCCCAGTTGGTGTGTCCTTTCCTGTCAACAGTGGGATTACATGTCATCCAGAACAATAATTTTGCATTTTGTTCAGTTTTCTATTTTGTTCAGTGAGATTATCCAGTATTTCCTGTTTTTTAAAAAATCTTGCATGGCACTGCTGATCTTTTTCAGATGAAATGTGTGATAGCACAAGTACTATTTTTGTTATCAAATGCCGTGTCTATGACTGTAAATGAGTTGCTCGATTTTTTGATATCTCAAAATTACAAACTCCCTTCCTTAATATCTTATATAATGGTTATCTTTTTCAGAGGACATTCACATGCATTATTTTATTTGCTCATCACAACACCCCATGATTTAGGCAGACAGAGCAGACAGTGTTAGAATAACCCTTTATAGTATAGATGTAAAAACTCTGACTCCGAGAGCTTGTAAGTGACAAAGTCACACAGTCCGCCAACAAAAGCCAAAAAAAGATGGGACAATTTTTTAGTAGAAAAATGGTTTCTCTAATATATTGCACTCCACATATATCAGGACCATCATACGCCTTGAATTTCAGTTTTAAGAATCAACTCTGTGTTCATTCATTTTTTCCAACAAATAAAGATTCATTGCCTACCAGGAGCCCAGGTTCTGGTGACATGTAGGTGAACAAAACACACCAAGATCCTATGGTTGTGGTGCTTACAATCTAGAAAAGGATAAAAAAATGAAGTACATCTAATGTTAGCAAATGCGAACAAATGAAAAAGGGTGAACAAAACAGAGAAATGAGAGACAGATGGAGTTAGGGTTATTTGGGGAAATCTCTCTGAAAAAGCCCCTGTAAATGTGGGGTAGATCTAGAAACTGAACACTTCCAGTGTCAAGGTCATCAGCACTGCTAAAGAGCTGATTCTGTTGGTGGGAGTTTATTTTGGAGTATTTGGTAATACTCCAAAGCTTACAAGAATTACATTCCATTTTGCTTACATTTATAAGTCATGTCCTTTGGAAAAATAATAACAAACATAAAAAATAAATCATAATTACTAAAAGTTATAATTTTATTAGCTAAAGATAACTTCGTTAAAAAAACTAAAAATAAATAAATAAATAAAGTAAGCTATAGAAATACAGAGAAATCTGGTGTAGAGGTTTGAGGTGGATACTGGGAGGTAAAACTCCATACAAGTTGTAGATTGCCTTGAATACACTAAGATAAAGCTAACCACCAACCAGGGCAATTTTGTAGTTTTGCAGTGAGAAGAACTACTTTCCCCATGAAATCTGTTAAAAAGTGAATGATTAAACAGTTAAGGACCTTTAAGTCTGATAATTCTTGAATTTAATTCCTATTTGAGCATCTCTTAAAAGTACAAAATACTGGACTAAATTCTTTAAAGAGTTAAAAGCTGTAGAACTGTGCATTGCTACTTATGGCAGAGTTGGAAAGATAAAACATAAGTCAAAGCAAGTTTAAAATAACAATATGTGTACAAACCTATTTAAAATTTGGCTGTCCTACAGTGAATCTATCTTGAATTCAGCTAAAAAATGGAAGGTAAATATCTATAGAAATCTTTCATAGGAAAGCAAATAATATGTTCTAAATAATTATGTATGTGTGTATATATATATATATATATATATATATATATATATATATAGAGAGAGAGAGAGAGAGAGAGAGAGATAGATATATATAGATATATATAATATATATATACACACACACATGCAAACATTTAATAAGTATGGCTATCTGATTATTAAATTCTTTGGAAGTCATTGGTGATAACAAACATTGCTATAAGAAGGCAAACCACCCATAAAAATCTATAATGGAACACAGATAAAATTACATGGTAGACAAATATTTCTCATCAAGTATTACAATTTTAGGCAACCCTGTAATATAACTAGAAAAACTTATATCAATAGTAATTATACTAAGCCAACAACAACAACAAAAAACTAGTCAAATCATCATTTTCTATTTTCAAATTCATAGAAATCTATTATCTATTTTAGAAATACTTCTATCCACAATGGTTAAAATAAGAAAAGAAGTTAAGGCAAACAGGAGGGAATATGCCCAGGTAGCCAGAAAGCTTAGCTTAATGAAATAAATTATTTCCCAAAGGCTTTGAAAAGCAGAACTTTGATTTAATGGCAAAGAATATGAATAACAGTAAAATAATAATATGCCACAAGGTAAAATATAATTAAACCTGTGAATGAAATCGATTAAAAAAAAAAAATTGCTCTAGGAGCTCAGAAAATCATCAGTGTGATGGGAAGTTGACACTTATGAGAGTTTTCGACCAGGTATTAAAGGGTAGAGAAGACTTGGATAAGCAAAAACAAAAGGAAAACTTGATAGGAGGTTAAGAGTGCTGACGTCTTCTCAAAAATTTTAGTAAATGTGTTGTATATTCAGGAGGCAAGAAGTAAAGGAAAGAAGCGAGCACTACGAGTGTTCATGTGGAGAAATGATGCAATACAAGAACAGTGGGGAAGTGTTTCTTAAATGTAAGGTTGACATCCTTTGTAGTTGAACACTTGGGAATGGGAGGTTATTAAATGTTTGCTTAATAGGGAAAGTATACAATAAAAATAGTACTGGAAGAGTTGAATGTGGCACCACTATTTGGGATAGACAGAAATTTAATTGGAATGAAGAGTCGAGGGAAAAGAATTGCAAAGAAAAAGCTATTAAATAAGGATATTAATAACAGTCCAGAAATGAAGTTGGTAGGTTCAGTGGGAATGGAAGGCAAGGAACCATTCTCAACTCACCGGGTGTTCGGAGGTGACCCCACTGAACTCTCAGACAAGGGAAGATAGGTACCTTGTTCAATGTCACAGCCCTTGTCAACGCTGAACCCAGAACTAGAGTCCTGGTTCTCAGCCCAAGGATATTTTTTAAATTATAATACCTATTTAAATTATGTTTCTTTAATTTTTTTCTAAAAAGCATAAGCCTTCAAAAACTGGGCTAGAAGCCAAGAATTTGAGATTTCATTTCCTGATCTACCCAGAATTGTTTTCTTATTGTCACTTAACCTGAATGTGCCTTTTTCCTACACCTCTTAAATTAAGATTCTAAGACATTCTGCCAGATATTTGTTGAAGAGAAACGCTGTTCTGCTAAGAATGGGGCCATGAGAATGGAACTTGCAAATGTAGCCTGTTGTGAAATACACAGAAGTCAGCCAATTTTTTTTCTTATTGTGATGAATTTTGGCATGAATATCAAGAAAGGAGATGTGCATTATTCATAAAAATGTGTTTTTCATACGTATAATTTCAATTTAATCTCTCAGGAAACTTAGGTTACCACTGAGCGAGCAATACCTTTTCATTAAAAAAAAAAAAAAAAACTGAGAAGAGAAATGAATATATATATATATATATATATATATATTCATTTCTCTTCTCAGTTTATATATATATATATATATATATATATATATATATATATATATATATATATAATTAAAAAAAACAAAATGGGACTTTCTAGAAACTATTTCTAAACTTCTATCATCTCGTAACACTTCCTGTTTTCTTCCTTTCAGTGCTTCCCTGTGCGTTTAATGTGATGCTGAATTAGCTACAAACTTTTTCTGAAAGCTCAACTGACTCCTTCTTCCCCCAGTTCACACATCTCTAACCTGCTGTTTGACAATACCAGCACATTTTATTCTATTTAGCAATTAAGAAAAAGTAATTTGGGTATTATTTGTATCAACATAATAATTCTTCCTGAGGTACTACTTTTTCCTCCTTCTGTTTAGTCTCAATTATTTCCAACCTCCTTTCCCGAGGTTCCCTGCTATATGAGATCTCATTTTATGCTTATGCTTTCATTTGGTAATACTGTTAGGTTTTATGCCTGGTTTTGTACCCCCAGATTCCCAAAGTCACCGTGCAAAGTGTATGTTCCTTTTATATCCTCAAGGCAGTCCTCAAATAAACTGCAACACTGATCATCTAAAAGGGGTCAGCAAGATGGACTTCAATGGCCTTTTCTCTGTTCTTTTAAAGCAGCGGTTTTCCCTCAGGTGCTGTGTTTCTTTAATGGAGTTTTCAATTTACTTTATGCTTCTGTCTCTTTGTGATGTGGAAACAGGGAGTGTGAAATAAACAAAAGCAGAGATTCCTTTTAGAGCAGGACTTGGAGACACCACTGTTATCGAACCCTGCTACGGTTTTATGTCCTACGCTGTATTATTTTTGCCACATTTGTGTTGGATGCTTAATTATCTTGGAAAGTTTAATACAAGAGAAGTGATGGCTTGACAGGTAGACAGAGCAGAGCAATGGAGAATCTCAGAGCAGGTGGAGTGAGAGAGACAAGCCAGCAAGCAAATGGTGTGACTGGGGAATCTATCAACAGGTAACAGCACCCTGGGCACCTGTCAGGGGGTGGAACATAGATCCACAACCTTCAGAATAGGCTCCTAATACACACAGAGAGGCACACACACGATAATTAATCAAAGATATAAAGAAACCAAACTAGACAAAAATCCAGTCACAGAAGTAGAATATAAGTGAGAAGGGGCCTTAAGAGTCCACAGCTCTCCTATGTGTGGAATGTGGGTGCCAATGATAAACTACACAATGAAATCAGAGAATAAATGATGTCTGTGGTCAAATTCGAAGATGGAAAACAAAGCGTAGGGAATCACTCTTGAGTTTCTCTGCTGAAAATTCACAACCATTGTCAATTAGTCTCTATGTGAAGAAACACTGTGCTTTCCTGGATGAAACGCATTATTCCTTTCAAGCTAACATTTCTTCAAAAGTAGCTTGTGCTATCTGGAGCGTTAGGATGAATGCACAAGGATGAACCAATGCAGTCCTGGGTCCTCCTCCCCTTCCTTCAAACAGAGCGTGGCGACGTCTCAAGGGCACATCTTTGGGTTGTCCTGAGTCCCTGTCTGTGGTGTGAAGTCCTCGGCCCTAACAGATCACCTCCTGAGAAACTGTGAGGGTGGCGGCAAACTGGTGTAGGCTGTGCACTTCCCCATAAAGGGTGGGCTTAACATCTAGATACTCCTCCTGAGTGTATGACCTTCACACTGGAGCCTCAAGTTCCAAATCAATAAACTGAAAAGTGTACAATCTGCTCTAAGAAGATTAAATGAAACGATGCAAGAAAAGTGCTTGGAGCACACTAGACCCAACATCAAGTGTGGTTTTCCTTACTCTATGTCAGTAAGAAATATACTGAAGGATTAAATACCTTTGCTCTCCCTTCAAATCACAAATGTGACTGCTTTTGAAACGATGGAGTTGCCTGGAAAATCCCAAATAGTAACACTGTCCAGCCTGACACTAAATGATGCTCCCACTAAATTCCCCATCAACAGCCCCCCCCTGTATGGTACATCTTATGGTTAACAGTCCTTCCTTACTGTTCTCTCAGTGGCAGCAGCTACTAGAGGTGATAGTAGCTGATCTTGACAAAAGATCCTGTTATCTGCAGAAGCTGTGTCCCTTCCCACTGATTACAATGTCGGCGCAGTCTCCATTCCGACTCATGCATTTATTCACAAGTCCAAAAGGTTGTTGGGTAATTCCTATTCGCCTGGCACTGTATTAGACTCTGAGGAAACAAAGATAATAAAACAGGCAGACAGTTCTAACTTTACAGCTGAGTGAGGAGGACCCACAGTATCTGCCTATATAGAGACAAAATTGAGTATTACCTCATTTTTTACATAATGATCAAGAAGAAAGAAGGATAGGCCTCTGTATCAGCTGTACGCTGTCATTAACGTCACAGGTCACTCTGTCCTCCATCTATGTCATCCTTACCATGTGGTTTTTAATCCTAATTTTCTTAAGATGGCTCTTCCATCTTCAGTTTTACGTCCACGTTTCATGTTGGAAGAAAAGAAGGATAACAAAGCAAGGAAGCTAATGAGGCTGGCAAAACTTTCTGAAAAATACCCGGCCCATAGATCGAATTCTCATTGGTCAAACGGTGTCACATGGCCACTATGCTGCAAAGGAAGCTGGAAACAGAGTGTTTCATCGTTAACTCAGAGCAAACTTGGTTTTCTTAATAAGACAGAATGCATAGTGACTAAGCAACTAGCAATTCCTGCCACATCCATTATCACCTTGGTAGAGATAAAGAGCTATGAAAAACAATTGGCTTAATCCAATTAAAAACCTCTCTGTATCAACTAACTCTATATAAAGAGTGGTTACAAGTACAGATTCTGGAATCTGACTTATGGATTCAAACCCTAGTTCTGCCACTTGCTAGCTCTGTGACTTACATAAGACACTTAACCAGACACTATACCTTAACTTCCTCATTTTTCGGGCTATTAATAGTCTCTGTATCACAGTGTTGATATGGGGATTGGTTAGATGAATATAGATTGGGCATTAAAACACTGAATGGCACTAGTAAGCATTTACTGTATTAGCTGCATTTTATATTAATCAAGCCATCTTTGTGTCTTGCTTTGGATTCCCATGTACATTTCCCTACTGGACAAAAATGAATAGACCACTGATGTGATTAATTCCAGCTGGCTTGGCAGGGATGCCTCCATTGTACTTTAATCCATTTACTGCTCTGGCATATATCTGTTTTGTGTGAATGGAATAACAGTGCATTTGAGGAAACCAAATCAGTCCGTGCTCCATAAAATTTCTGAACCTGCAGAGCTGAAAAACAAGATCCCCTCTGTCGGGTAGAAGCAACCGGTAAGATGTGGCGCCTTAAATGGCCGTGATAATAATGGACACGTCACTCCACCCATTCTTTTTATTACCTTATTATTAAAAACACTCATGAGGTCTTAATTACCCTCAGTTTGAAAGGTTCTTTAAGGTCAAAGATACACAATAAGTAAGATGGCAGTGGGGGGACGGGTGGGGGGCAGTTCTGAGAGTCTGAGTCTGGTGCCAGCACTGGCCCTCTGTTGGGCAAGCCACAGCCCAGACCTCCATCGTTAGCTTCCTGACAGCACAGAGCAGCCCACAGAAACACCCAGCTGCCAGGCACTTCGCCTGATCAAAATCATAGCTATTTCTTTATTGCATTACATTTGCACACCACTCAAGCTATGTGTCTTCTTAAGCTCACAATATTACTGGCAAGTGAGTTCGGTGCTAGGAGCCAGCCTCCAAAGAGAAATAAAGCCTTATATTTCAAATATAAGGTTTTTTCCCTCTTTGGAGGATGGTCTGAGCTTTTAGATACTTGAGTTACTTAAGGGCCCTTTGTTCTGAAAAATCTCAGTAACTAATTCCTAAGCAAAGATCACTATGTGCAAACCGCTAGTTACGTATCTTACAGAATTCGAGTGTGAACTATTAATTACTGGGGAGGCCCTTCACGCCTTCCTATCCCTCTTTCATAAACGGGAGTCACTGGATTTCTCTCCTGGGGGTACTGGTGCACAGGTGGGGCGGTTCTTCATAATGCAATACCTGGTGTCCACCCTTTCCCTTGCATCAGGTAGCTACTGCTACAAAGTGCAGTAGTGTTAAATAATAAATGTCCATTTCTCAGACACTTGCAGGTTGTCTGCACGTCTCAGGAGGGCCTGCAAAACTGCCTGACAGTCTCACAGGGTCTCTACTCCCCGTGGTCTTGCCTGGGGTGGCTCTGCGTCCTGTGGATCTCACCCTCTTTCTGGAACCAGAGGGCTAGACTCAGCATGTCCTGCTTTTGAAAGTGGCAGAAGGTACTAAAGTAATAAAAACAGACAAATTCTTCAGGCCCAGGCTGTTACGAATTGGCCCATCAAAATCTCTGCCTCTCTATGGACCAAAGTTCACCTTGTTGAGTCCAAATTCCAAGGATGGGGAAATAAACCTTCCCTCTTTTCAGGACAAGGAAATGCAAAGGTAAATGTCAAAAGCTGGTCCTAAAACAACTCACATTTACAGCAGTAAAAACCCTCTTAATTTGCATAATACAAAAGTCAAACCCCTAAAGTTGAAGAAACATTGTTCTCCTTGGGAGAGGGCCTGCTGTAAGCTAGCTAATACTCCATCATTCTACCTCCACATCCATCACCCTCCACCAAAAACAATTCTGTGTGATTTAATGGAGTAATATAAATATCTCTTTTCTCTTAGTCAATGCAATCCAAATGAATCTCACCATCAAATTAATCTAATTACAGTTAAGAAAAATATGTTCAAAAGTGCAATTTAAAAAGGTTTTACTTGGTATGCAGAGCTGTTATTTTCTGAAGCTTTATTCTGGGGACATTGAATTGATGCAACTGAGTATTAAAGCCTTCCTGTATGTTTACCTGGCGTAATGGACTGAATTTCTGTTATTTAAACCTCTCAGTCTGTCTGTGTTATTTTGTTATGGCAGACCTAGCAAGCTAATACACCAGGGGACACCAACCGATAAAATTATAGCGAGAATACATGTTTTCAAGTTTCTCAGGGGAAACAATAGGTGAATGGGTTCTGTAGGATCATGTTTAGCTTAAACTGTAACATTTTTCTCTTACTGTTCCTTAAAAGGTAATGTGATCTTATTTCACCTATTTAAAAATAAGCTCTACAGCAACTCACCCTATTGCAACACTGTCATTAAACTGAAAATTTAAGAAATAAAGTAAAACAAAATACTTTTCAGAGATATGTCACCAAATATCTAGACAAAAGTTTCATTATTCTGCTCATGAAAGAGTCTCAAAGGGACTATTATTTGCTCTCATATTAAACATAATTTAAGATATTTTGGTTAAATGGTTTCTAAATTAACAGAACTGGCCAACATTAAATTAAAATTGTGGCGATGGATGAATACAGAGAGGTGCATGAACATTTATGCAATACAATAGCTTGCATCATCATATTAATTTTTGAAAGCAGAAATCCTAAAACAGCAAGTTTAATAACTACAATAATGGAGCCATACTTTGTGATAGCTGTACAATGAATCTTTACGTGGGTTCATAATTGATGTCCCTCAAGATCACCCATGATTATTAAGATTACTAAGAAGACACATAATTGTATTTTGCATACTGCTTATGAGAGCAGAAAAACATATAACATATTATTAGAATGGTACCATTCAAATTATTACCATAAATGGGTTTTCTTTTTAAATTAACAAACTCTCAACCTTGTAGAAATATATGTTCTGACTGTTTAGAATTATTTATTTTTAAAGATTTACTATTTGCTCAAGGCTATATTTTATTTGTACCACAACACATATTTTCAGGGATAAAAACAATATTACAAATCATGTTATCATTAAAATAAAATCATGTGCCAAGTTTTAAAGGCACTAATTGTGAAATTTTAAATATAGTGGCTGATAAAAATAAAGCTAGAATATACTACAGGTAAAAATTCTGAAGTGTCATATTCTAAAGAAGCAGGAAAAAGTGGTCTGCAAAAATGTAGTCAACTTATAAAATATCCTATATTTCTAATTCCAAAAGACTGAAATAGTGTTCAAGACATAAATCACGCAATGTCTAACTTGGAAGGTATTTTAGATAAGCCATGTAATCAAAACTCTCCAACATATATCTGGGATCTCACTTTATAAAAACACACACATACTCCATGTCCATACATACATAACTTTTTGGGGAAACAGAATGCATGGAGAGACCTCAGACAACAAAATTCCCTAAAGGAGCACAGAAACAAAATTTATCAGCAAAGAATGAAAAAATACAGGAGTTGGAAGACATTTAGTGACCATCTTTTAATTCTGTCATCTAAACAAAGATGCTAACATTAAGTGATCTAACCGGGACCACAATCAAGCAGGCTAAATACTAAATTAAAAAAGTAAGACAAAACACAGAAAACATAATTCCATTGCCTAAATTGATACACCTCTCCCATACTGTCTAAAATTGCACCTACCTTTAATGAAATTATATTTTTTTCTCAGTTTATCAAGTTGCCAATTTTCTGAGGGAAAACAGTTATGTTGTTCGGGGTGGAAAGAATGAGAGAAAGAATGAGCAACTGCTGAAGAATGAAGCATGATTGTGGGGAACAGGAAAGGATGACAGTTGGAGTCAGGCCAATTATGGAGGGAAAACCATTTCCCTGTGAATTGGCCTGTATAAGGCGAGAGGAGAGAGGAGGCACAAAAGGAAAGTAAGTGCATGATAAAGATAAGCTTTGCTAATTTTAAAACTCAATGTAGGTCTAGACATTTTTTCCCCAACATAAAATTATAATTTTGCCTTCTCCTTGTGCATTTGGTATATTGCTATTTCCTAGAGCTCATTTATCTCATATATATATATATATATATATATATATATATATATATATATTCCTATATATATTCCTAAATATATATATACACACACACACACACACATATATACACACACACACACAAGGTCTGACAATTAGGTTCGTGAACTCATCCTAGAAGAAGTGCTATATACCTCATTGCTGAATATCACTATGGCTACCTTCGAAGTACTCCCCTTGGGAAGCTATGCAATGATGCCAGTGCCTAGTCCACCCTTCAAAGCAATTTTGGAACTCTTTTTCTGGAATGGCCATCAGAACTGTTGTCGTATTACCCTCGATGTTCTGAATGTCATCCTTTCAATATTTCCTTTATCTTCTGGTAAAGAAAGAAGTCATTGGGGGCCAGATCAGGGAAGTAGGGAGGGTGTTCCAATACAGTTATTGGTTTACTGGCTAAAAACTCCCTCACAGACAGTGCCGTGTAAGCTGGTGCATTGTCGTGATGCAGGAGCCATGAATTGTTGGCATTAAAGTCGTCTAACGTTTTCACGCAGCCTTTTCAGCACTTCCAAATAGTAAACTTAGTTAACTGTTTGTCCAGTTGGTACAAATTCTTAATGAGTAATCCCTCTGCTACCAAAAAAGGTTAGTAACACTGTTGCAACAAGCTCATGAACTTAATTGTCACACCTCGTACCCAAACCTATTCTCTGTTCTCTCATGAGCCTCCTTCATTTCATTTCTGATTCTGGGGTTCTGGATTAAGGAGAGCCAATATCCATAACCCTGAAATATTTAATAGTAAGTTAGAAAGACAAAACAATAAAAGTGGCAGAAGTTTTTCACTGGCTTCAATGAAAACATGGATAACGATGTAGCCGTAAGTTGAGATCTGCTTAGGCCCACACATTCATCAAAGCACTAAGCACTGATAAAACCGTTTGCAGCACAGAAATACAAGTGAGGAAATGGTGTCCAAAATGTCACAAGGAGCAGGGGCCTCCTGGACCCGTATGCCCAGTCCAGCCCGTCCAGTCTTCTGTCTGCTTTCTTTCTCCATCCAACAGCGTTACGAAAAAGGACTTTGAATAACCCAGACTGGCTTCAAATAAATGTTTTAATGCAGCTTTGGCAAAGCATGCCTACAATAGAAAAAAAATGTTGCTGGATATCTTCCTTTCATCTTTAATTTTAGGCCATTTTTATTAGAGGGGAAAAAAGTTCTTGGTAGCCTAAGATCTCTTTTTAAATTTATTTTGTTAAACATTGTTAATGTTGATTTATTGTTGGTGAAAATTTGATAAGACACAATTGGGAGAGGGAGATAAAGACAAATCAAATTTCAATTAAGGATCTGTGAACTAGACCAGTGTAGAAATCAAAGGTGTGTGTGTGTGTGTGTGTGTAAAATGAAAATCAGATCTTTTCACTCCCTGCTTCAGTTCATCCAGTGGCCTCCCACTGCTCCTCGGTTTGCTCTTCCTTAGCCCTAATTGTGGCCACAAAATTCAACAAGAGTTGACCCCTGCCATCTTCATCAGCTTTCTCAACACAAGTCACAGTAGCCTCCCTTCAATTACTCCAAATCACTGTGCTGCTATGGCCTGAGGTCCTCTGGCTGGAATTCTCCTTGCTGGAAGGCAGTTTCTCCCATTTTCATCTAGTTAATTCTTAATCATCCTTCATGAGCATGTCAAACATCACTTCTTCAAGACCTTGAAAAACTTTTGAAGTTCCCCTATCAGAGGTCCTCATCACCACCCTGCATTTCACTGTGGCAGTCACATTTGAATTGATTTCAGTTGAATAATGCATCGTATAATGCTTTGTTAAATGACTGCTCACCCACAAGGACGCATTGCCAGCAGAGCAAGGACGCTGTTTTTCCTGCTCCTATGATTTGACCTCACTCAGTGAGGGCAATCAATAAACGCATGTCAAGTTAATGAGCAAATCAACGGAACAAAGAACGGAAAGCAGCAAATTATAGGTCATAAGGATGCATCTGATAAAAACCAACCGTCCTAACACAGGGTAGGGAACACTATTTTCATAGTCATAACGGTGAAGCTGACCTGGTCTTTGAGAAAACTAGAACTCATTGCATGTCTGGGGAAAGGCACTGTGCCAACATTTGCACTAATAACCTTCCAAAGGTATTGTGAATAGATCTTATCACACCCAGAGTAGCATCCTTGTAGAGGAAGAAAAATGTTCCCTTCTTCCCTTCTAGGTTCTTTGGCTGACCTAATCATTAAATTGACATAAAACAGATCAACAGGAGAAAAAGTAATTTCAGACGTATGTGAGCCCCATCCGATATGCGAGTCCAAGGCTGTCAGGCAATTGAGGCGTATGTTTCATGATGAGCTATGGAGAAGGGGGTAGAGATGTGGGGCTGCAAAGGGGAGGGAGACAACCCACAGGTAGATGAGAAGGGCAAATGGTTGGTAAACAAACTTTTGCCAGGCCATGCAGACCAGTCTTTCTGATATTAAAAGTTCTCTCTGATAATAGGTCTTCCTGGCCCAGACCCCTATCTAAATTCCTTCAGGCAGTAAAGGGAGCTTTAAACTAACTATCCACGTGCTAGCATGGCACATTCTGCTGCCCCACGATATTTAATTTTGAACCTCACAAGTCAAGAAAACATTACACGACTGAAGAAAAGCTCAGGGTGATGATATGGTCACGGAACAATAGCTGGGGTCTTTGGTAGATACCTGAATACTTAGCTGGATATCTGAAGAGCTACAATGATAAGGGGATTTTGATTTACTTTTTATACCTACAGAGGAAAAAAATAGGGGACATTTTTGATTCAAAGGAAGAAGAATATTAAAAAACAAGTAATCAAAATTATCTATTAACTTTGGGGTACTGACTTCCTGTCACAGGAAGGGTAGAAAGGATGTTGGAGGAAATGAGCTCTTAGATTTTTTTATTTTTTATTTTTCATTGGGAAACTGTGTTTCTCCGGGGCCCATCAGCTCCAAGTCATTGTCCTTCAATCTAGTTGTGGAGGGTGCAGCTCAGCTCCAAGTCCAGTGGCCGTTTTCAATTTTTAGTTGCAGGGGGCGCAGCCCACCATCCCATGTGGGAATTTAACTGGCAACCCTGTTGTTGAGAGCTTGCGCTCTAACCAACTGCACCATCTGGCTGTCCCGAGATTATTTTTTTATGATTTAAATTAATGTTATTTCAAATTTGTCATTAAAAAAAACCCAAAATGTCTACAAGTTCTGCTTGAAGAACCCTCTGGACATTTTACTATTACATCAACACTATTTTGAACTAAGACAGCCTTACAAATGGAGATTTCCCTTATAAATGTAAATGTATTTTACAAAAGGGTAACTTTGATTCAGTTTTCAGGGCTTTTCCTATGTCTTCTGTTTCTTAAAAATAACCAGTTTGAAATAATCTTCATGCCAAAGAGGCTTATTTTGGGGTGGTGTTTCTGCTCCCCTTCACTATTTTCTGCCTGTGGTTTACAGATTTAACTTAGAGGGGTACCTGGTTTTTTCTGGCATATCTAGCTTTCGGTGACTAGAAAACACTTTGACCTAAAATGCCAGAATTTTAAAGGAGCAGATATGGGAAAACACCAACAAAAATGAGGACAAACTTCTAAAGTATAATTTGTAGAAAGTGCCCAAATATCAGGCACACATCTGATTAGTTGCTTTGGAATGAGTTCATCCAAAGGGCTTATCCCTCTTAAATGATACCTGTCCTTGGAGAAGGGCTCCTTACAGCAGGTGTAAGATTCTCCACTCTCATAGGGTAAAAGGCTACAGACTTGATACAACTCACTACGCGCATATTCCTGAAGACTCTTTGATATTCTCACAGTCTTATGGTGGCTTCCAAAGAATATTGGTGCTTTCATCAAGTGAAAACGAAGACTGGCTTGAGAACCTTGGCTTTCAACTGGTATATTGTGGAGCCCTAGGATTTCAAATTTACATATCAGTGTGTCAGATGTGTATGAGTGCTTTCTGGGGGAGATGCAATCTCAGCTTTCCTATTCTTTCTTCTATTAGGGATTAATATAGGATTTCATCAGAGAGAGAATCTAGCTTTTCTATATTTGAAAACTACTGCTTTAGAATCAACTATTCTAGGGGATTAAAAAATATAATCACTCTGGCTTTGATCTAACAGTATAACGTACTTGAAAACAGGCATATTTTGTTTTCATTTATTCCATTCTACTGTTTAAGTGTGTTTTTATTTAGTAACCTTTGCTTTAAATTAAATTAATTGAGACTTAAGGTATAGTAAAATTCACTCAAAATATTTAAAAACCTTTTTTTTTCTTTTTGGTTTGGGCATGTGGAATCTACAGATTTCAGTTAAAACATTTAAAGAGTATACATCAATAAGATGTTTATATGGTTGTAGAAAGCAGTTGATAACTCCTGATTTAAAGTTTTTGTATATTAATATTATTGTTGTTGAGACATGAGGTGGCAGAATATGTCACCCAAAACTATGCCAGTTTGGCATAAGGATGACTTTGAGCTAAAGGCACTTATAAACACCAGATGCGAGAAGGGCATTCTAATTTCACCTTTTCTTCCTGAAAACAGGAGATAAACTCTACCATGTGAAGATGCCCTTTCTGTACCAGAAAAATAGAAGAAAAATAAAAGATGGAAAGAAACATTCCTCTACAGGGAGTCAAAGCCAAGAGAATTTTATACAGACTTTGGTAGAATATTTTTTATCTTCCTTTAACCTTCTGGTATATTTATATTAAATACTTCTCCAGATAAAGACAAATGGTGTCTTTTTCCAGATAAAGATAACAATTATCTTTCACAATTGTCTCTCTTTGTTCAACCTAGTACAAATATTTAGGATTTGCCACTTCTTAGGGTCTTCGTTTCCTTATGAGGGCTCCCATGTTAGGTGAAACATAAATAAATTTGTATGCATTTCTCCTGTTTATCTGCCTTGTGTTAGTTTAATTCTCAGGCACAGCGAAAAAACCCTAAGAGGCTAGAGGTAAAAATCGCTGTACTTTTAAAAATCGCTATACTTTATGGTGAACACATTTTAGAACTTGATTATTCACTTTTTTCATGTATTGATGTGAACCTAGTATAATTTGCAGATAAAACTGTTGATCCTAGCTGTAGTCAGACTCTCACTTAACCTTCGCTCAGAGATAGTGGAGCCCTGGATTCTGGAAGGAGGTTTGTTTCAGTTCCTTCCCATAAGAAGATTCTGATCAATGATCTTTTACAGAAACGATCATTGATCAAGAGGGGGGAAAGTTCACCTTTATCAATTCCAAATTGGTCTTTTACTGCTTGGTTTCCTTAGTCTTCCTTTGATCAACAAGTTAGCATTCCTATACCTTGTCTCTTGCTGCAGAATGAAATCTCTGCTTCATACCTTTAAAAATCCTGGTTGGAGTGAAAATAAAGTCAAGTAGAAGCAGTGCTTGAGAACTGTGCAAGTTTCCACCTTGGGCCAGCTCATGCAAATGGATTAAAGAGGAATACAGAAAGAAAAGAAAACAAGAGCTGAAAGTACGATTCACTTTCCCTCCTTCTGTCCACACTGCAGTAATTCAAAATGGAGCAGAAGTGCAGTGAGCAAAATGAGAAGACGTCAGGGTAAGGAAACACGTCTGTATCCTGGGATGAGAAAAAGCAGTTGGTGCTTCTTGGGCAATTTAACCTGCTTCTGGAATCCTCACTTTACCATGTTTCCCTGAAAATAAGACCGGGTGTTATATTAATCTTCGCTCCAAAAGATGCATTAGGGCGTATTTTCATGGGATGTCTTATTTTTTCATGTACAACAATCTACAGTTATTCAAATACAGTCACGTCATCTTCTTCTGGAACATTATCATAACATACTAAATGCGTCCGTCTGGCTGACGATCTTAACTGGGGCTTGTTTTCAGGGTAGTTCTTATTTTCGGGGAAACATGGTAGTTAGCTTCAATATGGTGTTACTGGTTTCCTGCTGGTATGGATATCCAACAAATGAGGTGATTGACTACAGTAAAAATTGTATTGTGTACATTAAATGCTTCATCTTTTTGCATTACTTTTGCTGCAGGTTACAACTGTACTTGACAGAGCCCCATCATCTATGAGTATGTTGATGAACAGACATCAGTGTAGGAGTTCAGAAAGTTTAATGAGACAGGCTGATAGAGAGGCTCTGACACTGAAGTGTCTCTTAGGAAAGGATGGGTAGTGAGAACAGTATAAGAAGCATGGGGTGGGACAGCCAGATGGCTCAGTTAGTTAGAGCACGAGCTCTGAACAACAGGGTTGCCGGTTCGATTCCTACATGGGTCAGTGAGCTGCACCCTCCACAACTAGATTGAAGACAACGAGCTGCCGCTGAGCTGCTGGAGGGGCAGCCGGATGGCCCAGTTGGTTAGAGCGCGTGGTCTTAACAACAAGGTTGCCCGTTCAATTCCTGCATGGGATGGTGGGCTGCGCCCCCTGCAACTAAAGATTGTAAACGGCGACTGTACTTGGAGTTGAGGTGCACCCTCCACAACTAGATTGAAGGACAACGACTTGGAGCTGATTGGCCCTGGAGAAACACACTATTCCCCAATATTCCCCAATTAAAAAAAAAATAAAGCAGTAAGGGTGATGGATGTAATGATAATAATGGGCATTCAGCCAAATGGGCAAAGAACATTTTGCAAGAACTATAGCGATTTTTTGTTAGGATTCAGACAAATTACCTTTCGAGTTAAACTATTAATTTATTCCAATTCATCTTGCAACAGAAAAATAAAATACTCAGACAGGAGAACACTCACAAGCCCTGGATGTCTGGTTTCTGAGAGAGCAATTAATGATAGCATAACCCTCGAAGGATGTATTCATTTAGCAATTATTTGATGAACACCTATAATTATCAGGCACTGTTCCAAATGCTGTGGATACTACAGAGAACAAATTAACAATACTTCCTTTCAATGAGGGAATTTATATTCTAGTGGGAAGAAACAGACAATTAACAACATAAATACATGAAATACATTGTATGTTGCATGGTTGAAGGGAAGCAGACTATACCACCCTAAACATGGCTCTTTGGCATAGGATTACCTGGAGATGGTAATGTTCTAGAAAGAGCAGCCACAGGAAAGGCTCTGAAAACTGAATAGGTTACCTTTCTGCAAGAAACATTTGCATTTATAAGGGCAATCCCCATGTGTAAGGCTGTCCCTTTCTTTGTACCAGGAAGAGAAGGGTGACTGAATCTCCAGAAACTGGCATCAAAGGAGAAGTCAGACCTCACCATTGTTTACTGTGCTTTGCCTGATAATCTCCCATCACCGGCTCCCTTCACTCCCAACATTTTTTTTTTTTTTTCTTTTGTCTTTACCTGGAGATGGTATTTAAGGCGGTGGTTTGGGCCATTTTGGAGGGGTTTGCTCAGTTTTCCTGGATATTCCTTATGTACACAGAATGTATACATGTTATTAATTTTCTGATTGCTTTTCTCCTGTTAATCAATCTTTCATTATGGGTGGGTGGGGAGCAGGGCTGGGTGAGGTTCAGACAAGAACCTGGAAGTGTAGAGGAAAAAATTGTTTTCCCCCTCCCTAGTTATTATGTGGTGAAAGAAAAAAAAAATCAGCAAAAGAGGACAGGAAGTCCAGAAGTATGGCTTACACTTTATAAAATGCCATTAGTAAAGATATCTCTGAGAAACAACATTTTATTAAAGATATTCAGGAACTGAGAGGGTGACCATGTGGGTCTCTGGGTAAGAGCATTCCAGACAGAGACTAGCGGATGCAAAGGTACTGAGGGAAGAACAACTCGGAATTATTTGCATTATGGCAAGTTCATGGGGGTAAAGAAAAGTCGGCAAATGGAGTCAAATTGTCCCCATATTACTGATAAAGAATGAGAAATTCAGTGGGTGAATTCGTTTACCCAATTTCACAGAATACTAACAGATACAAGTGGAACTTGGACTTTGGATTTATAACACTGAAATTCAATTTCTTTACAGCTTTGTTCTACTATTTACACATAATTCAAGAATTGGATTCTTTATTTTCAGCTCCACATGCCAAATAAAATATCAGAGAATTCTACCAACATAGGCATCTTTTTAAGTAATGCCTTCTCTTGCGTGAATCATATGACACATTTCAGATTCAAAAGAACAATAACTTCACGGGGTTTGTGAGGATTGTGGGAAATAGGAGGTTTGTGATTACCCTGCATTTTGTCTCGTCTATTTTTCTTACCTCACCACACTGTTTCATAGCTAGATTAAAACTTTATTCCACATGAAGCATAAATTTTGGGCACAGTTTCTCTCTGTGAGATTGCCAGCACTTCTACTATCTTGAAATGATATCTTGAACAATTGAGAAACACAGAACTGTCATTTTCTTTTTCATTTGACCTTTATGTTTAGGATGTCAAGAGGCATTTTGTTGGTCAGTAGAGACATTGAATTCTACCGGACTACCTACCAATGGGCATCCCTTGAGTTTCATCGGCAGCAGAGAATCTGGAGATCCTACAGACAACTGACCAGGATGGCCACTATGCTTCCCTCAGGCTGAGGAAACTGTAGGTATTTACTTTACAAAGGTTATAAAGTCATTGTCTGCCACTTTGAGATGTAAGCATTTTTTATTGGCTCTTGACCTGGGGATGTCTTCCTCAAGTATGTGCGAATTATGCCATTAACTGTCATCATCAAGGAAGGCAGAGCCCCTCTCTCCTAGTCTCCGTGGGAGGGTAGGAGCCTGAAGTCCAGGGGCACCTATTAGGAGACACAGATGGCCTCATCACAAAGAAAAATGTTTGCAAACTCAGGAATAACTCGATGTGCTTGTCACATCCCATTCTTCAAACTCTGCTGCTCCCACTACCATCTGTCTGATCCACACTTGACACTCTTTTCCACTTTTTAGAACTCATGATTAACCTGGGTATGCAGAGATAATCCGGGATAATGTTCCTATCTCGGTGTCAGCTGATGAGCCATCTTAATTCCATAGACATCCTTAATTCTCTGTGCCATATAACCTTTCAGAGTCATAGATGCTGGGGATTAGAATGGGGGCATATTCGGGTAGCTGTTCTTTTTTTGCCTACCACCACGTTCTGTGAAGTATCTTCTCTTCACTTTTCATAATTCTAGATTAGCAAAAAAGTCACAGCTTAATGGCACACATTTTCTGACCTTAGCAGTTTAAATATCCTGTTGCTTAATTATTTGGGGGACATAAGAGAAAAGGTATTAACCCAAAGTGTGCAAATTTGTATATTTGTACATTTGGGAGTATTCAACATTGTATGTATATACGACTCAATTCAGTGAATCCACCACGCACATGTCATGTGCAAAGCACAGTACTTGTGATTAAAAATAAGGCAGGAGCAGTCTACTGATTAAAATAACAATCCAGTGAAAATGAAGGATATTGGAAATATACACCAATAACTAATATTTTAAACATCTTTAATTTCTGAATATATTTAAACAGAATGTATTCAAAATTCATACTGATTATTTTACCTCATAATGGGGGAAAATATGATGTTTGACTTTTCTATTTTTTTCTCCTCTTATTGCAAAGTTGGGCTGAATACGAGATTGATTTTGCATATTTAAAGAAAAATAACATTGGGTGAGAGAACTGTGCTTAAAACCATTTGGGCAATATTTCAATATGATAGTTGGCAATTCTCTTCGGGTTAACTGAATAGTCTTTGAGATAATATTCAATCTTATTATTTCTATATGTTTCATGCTTACTGTTTAAGAAATGAGATATTACCATCGTCATACCACATTCATGAAATATGAGAAAAGGATGTAAGTGCACAAAATTTTTCAAAGTAAATTTAAAAAAACACAAAACTATATGAACACCAAGGAAGTGTTAGAGTTCGTCAAAGTTTCTAAGACTAGAAGATGCTGGGAGTGTTTGGTTAGAAAATTTCTCATTATTCTAGAACAGGTGAAGGCAGAGATATGCTATGCCTCACATGACGAAATAGAGGCCATTTTTGCCTGACCGGTTTCATCGTTGCATAGTCTTAATGCTACATAATCTGACTTGTTTTGCGCTGACTATTTCTAAGGTTTTCTGGAAATTGGGATCAGAGAATTTTAGAGCAAATGGAGACTCTCAGGATTACATTATGACTTTCCTTGTAATTTTTGTTTTCCAAATGAAGAGAGTAAAGTCAAGTGGTACCTGGACTTTAAGGCTGTGTCAAGTATTTCTCCAGATAGAGAGAACTACCTATCTTGCAGCCAGTCACAGATAGTTTTCTATTCAGTTCTCATGAACATCAAATGCTATTTTGACACAAGTGCTACATTGACAAAATAGAAACAAATGTTATTTTGACTATAATTTGGCTTCTAAAAAGCTCCCAACTTCACTTAGATCTTACCAATGAAATTTTTAAAAATATAATTTAAAGCAGCTATTGCAGTATCATATTTTATAGTTTTTGGTTATAATTATGCAGTTTTTAAACATTAAAAGCATTGACAATACTATTATAATGATCCCATCATCAAGGGTACTTACTGTTAATAGTTCGATGTATAGTCCTCCAGATATTTTCTTTGTAGATACTAAAAAAGGAAAACAATATCAAATCACATTAAAACCATAGCTCTCCAAATTTATAACCAATTGTCTTCTGCCCAGCAATATTTCCTTTTCAGAACACCTATATGAAAATATATCCCGTTATTCATCTTTCATTAATACTCTGTTGCACTGAGATCCCTTATATTTCTATTATTAATGCAGACTTTCTTCCCTCTCCAGGAACACATTTTAACTTACAGTTTCTCCATGATTCTTATTTCACTGGCGAAGCTCTATTTGTATGCATTGGTTAATCTATCTCCTTATTTTTAGCAACAATTCTGGTACATAGAAGCTCAATAAATGTTTGTTGAATGAAATATGGAACACAAAATCACCATGTCTTTTGGTTGGCCCTGGATTTTATAAATCTGAGTCTAGCGTTGCTATTATTGAGAAGGTTGAGAGATTTCCCATTTTATCAAATTCTTAAGCATAATTCTAAAACATTTCATACTCCTTTTACTTTGTCCCTAGCCTAGAAAGTCAACCAATGCTACAAATCTAAAGATAAATGCTTGAAGTTTTAGTTTAAAACTTCTGGACTTGAGTACATTATAACACTAATGGGAGAAAATAAATATATAATTGGATTTATAGTCAGGCCTGAGATTCCAAAAATAAATCTCGTCAGAGTCAAAACAGTCTGTGAAAGATTTTCTGTAACCACAGTTGTAATTAGCATTTTGTTACAAGGAACCAATCTGGGATTTAAATGCACTTAAAAAAAAAAAAAAAAGGAAGATTGGCTATCGCTGAATTGACTATAAGTACGTTTGGCATGAGCTGGCAATCCTAGGCCTGGATTGGAACTAATAAATAGCAGATCAATTAAGGAAATAATAAAAGTTTAAACATAGTAGTTTGTCACAACTTATTCAATTCTAAACAACTGTCTTCAACATTACACAAAATCAACTTTGTAAACCCAAGTTCATATATAGAGATTAAAGAATTGTTTCCAAGAGTTAGAAACAGAATAAGAAATACAAGTATCCATAAAAATAATTTGACAAATAGCTTTAAAGGACAATATAATAACCTTATAAGTGTAACTCTTCTAAGATTTATATTGTGTATTCTCTCAGATTGATTCCTTCAAACTCTGTGTATTTACTCACACATTGTGATACAGTTTTTGGTGTAAACAAATCATGAGTATGGAAGGACCTAGGAGGAAGGAACAGGAAAAAATGAGAATATGAGAGAGAGAGAGAGAGAGAGAGAGAGAGAGAGAGAGAGAGAGAGACACTGATTTAATGTTTCAACAGTCCAAATATGTGAGTCATTTGGATTGCTTGCAAATCGTGCTACATCCAACAAAAGCAACGACTGTAGCTTAGAGGCATTTTCCCTTCTCCATTTTGTCTGGAATTATTAAAATGCAAGGTCATGTACCTATCCAAAATAATACATTCTGATATCAATTGATTGAAATATAAGGTAAGATAATATGATTAATAGCTAAAATAAAAATCACAGGCAGAAGTCTCAGCTAGTTCATTTTGAGTTCTTCAACTATTGTCAAAGAAGAAAGAAAAAAACAGCAAAATTATCTCATTTGGCCTCCCTCTTAAATTGGCTGCCAGTCTACAAAATACTCCCTTCTGACTTAGACTGTTTCTTACCACTTTTTCAAGTTTCTGTTGATAGTTAGCAGATAGACCTGTAGAAGCTCTGTTTTCTACTAGAAACAGAACTATTAAAACACTTAAAAATTCCAAGCTGAGGATTGTCTCCAATAAATCAACAGGACATGTGCTCCCCAATTAAAAGAAATGGACGTTACTTCAGAATGATAAACAACAATAATTACAAGGGAAGCTATATTTTGCTCTCTATATTAAATAAGACAGAATGGCTGGTAAATACAATAATGCTGTCGATGGCCTGGATTCTTCTGTTTATTTTATAGGAGCTTTATCACAGTAATGTAAATAAAAATTTCAATTCCAACTTCTCCTGGGGATCCAAACATCTTCACAGAGAAAGAACAGCTGTCCCAAGTACTAAATGACTTGCAGTTAGCTACACGTCAGTGCTCCATAAACCCCCATAGAAGAAAACAAGTTTGTGAATGCTTCCTGAGAAACATACTTTGAACAACGCATGAATATGCATTTCTCTTCCATCATACCTCTGGTTGGCTCTTCTGGGGTGGTTCCTTTAGCAATCCATCATTACATCCATTCCATCTGGCTCCCAGCCACTGATTTATCTAAAGTTGTTTATACTGTCATCTCTAAACACACACACACACACACACACACACAGAGAGAGAGAGAGAGAGAGAGAGAGAGAGAGAGAGAGAGAGAGGAAGAAAGAGAACCTATAATTTTACTAATAAATAAATAGCAATAATCAGTGAGATGCCAAAGCAATATACATTCAGGCCTCTCTCTCTCCCTCTCTCTCTCTCTCTCTCTCTCTCTCTCTCTCTCTCTCTATATATATATATATATATATATATCTCTATATATATATATATATATATATATATTAGTTCGATGTATAGTCCTCCCTCCCTCCCTTCTTTCCTCGCTCCCCCACTCTCTCTCCAAAGCTCTCAAAATGAATTATATTTATGCTAAGGATTTACTAAGAAATAAATTCACTTTTCTTGGGAATTATTTCTCATCAAGAATTATTCATAGAAGAGTTTTGAAGGTTATGAGAGTATAGTTTAATACTAGGGAATTTACCAGAGGCTTTCAAAAAATTATATTGGATTTTTTTTTAAACCTCTGAGGTAGATGGTTTAGCCATCTTTATAGAAATATTTTACGGAAGAAAGAGATAATTTTAAAATTCACCTAGAATCCAAAGACTTTTTGTCACTGCTTTTGAAAATTCTGACTTCCTCTCCTTTCCTTACTAGAGGGGAAAAAAAAAAAAAAAAAAAACAAGTAAAAATAATGTTTATGACTTTTCCAGAATTTTAGAGTAGTTTCTTCCACAGCTGAGATCATTCCCCAGTCGTATTTCCATTCAGAAAAACCACAAACATTTTTATGTCTTTTTCCACATATGAATTTTCATGGAAAACAGCGTCAAAACAAAAAACTCATACGCAAGCTGTTTTGAGATTGCCATGAGCTAAATTTCATGGTGTTTAGAGAAACTGTTCAAAACCGCTCTTTGAATTAGCCTAAAGGACAAACATTTAATTAATTAGTAATAACCTGTAAGGAGAGGAGTGTAGAAATAAGTCCCTTCTCCACCAGGTAAATTGCAACTCAGATACCTCACATCACACACACACACACACACACACACACACACACACGCGCGCGCGCGCGCCTGCCCAATGCCCACTTTTGACTCTTGAATCAGGAGACAGGTCACTTGTATGATGGCATGGGGTCAGACAGTGACAAGGGCAGTCTGTGTTCCTGTTACACTATACTTCCACCTCTTTCAAGGGCTTCTATTCCACCCTAATGCTTTCACTAAGATAAAAATCACCTTGTGACTTGTTCATGTTCCAACTGTACCACTCTGTTCTAAGACTTTGCCAAATTATCGCAATCAACTTTCCTGGATACGAGGTCTGACAATTAGGTTCGCAAACTCATCCTAGAAAAAGTGCTACACACCTCACTCCTGACTGAATATCACTACAGTCACCTTCGAAGTGCTCCCCTTGGGAAGCTATACACCGATGCCAGCGCCTAGTCCACCCTTCAAAGCAATTTTGGAACTCTTTCTCTGGAATGGTCATCAGAGCTGTCATCACATTACCCTTGTGTCCTGAATGTCATCCAAATGTCTTCTTTTCAGTATTTCCTTTATCTTCAGGTAAAGAAAGAAGTCATTGGGGGGCAGATCAGGTGAGGAGGGAGCGTGTTCCAATACAGTTATTTGTTTACTGCCTAAAAACTCCCTCACAGGCAGCGCCATGTGTCCTGACGCAAGAGCCATCAATTGGGGAAAAGTTCAGGTCATCTAATTATTTCACACAGTCTTTCAGCACTTCCAAATAGTAAACTTGGTCAACTGCCTTGTTAGTACAAATTAATAATGAATAATATTTCTGATATCAAAAATAGTTAGCAACATTGTTGCAACAAATTCATGAACTTAGTTGTCCGACCTCGTACGTCACTGGAGACCTAGTTGGTCTCATGGCTAAAGATATCAATTTTTTTTATCCTAAATGTTTAAAAACCCACAGTCAAAACCATTTATATAGTATATGCTTACTACTGATTTTTCACATTTTTTATCTTTTAATAAAAACATTTGTTTTTTTTGAAATGCAAAATAAAAAATTTTGCGCATTCCTCAGCAAGTTAATGGAAGCTCAACTGTGGTCAGATAGAACGAAGATTGATACAGTAGCTGGTTAACGCACCTCCCAGATTACAGCAGTGGAAAGGGGGGTCCCAACTCACATTTGTTTTCACAAAAAGGTGTAGCTATGATGGCCCTATGTAATTCTGAATATTACTTTATGACACCATTCACTTTGTATTATAAATAATGGATTAAGTGTATTACCCTTTATAAATGTTATACATTCTGGGAAGTTCCAGAACTCAAGGACTGCTGTCATTCCAAGGTATCCAAAAAGTAACATCCATTCCTGTCACATCAGAATGTAACTGGGACAGTGCTCTGTGTGCAAACTAGACAATTGAGAACATCTGAATTGTACTCTCGGCTGAAAGTGCCCAGGTAAGCTTCATTATCACTTGGAAAGACTTATGTCAGTGGTTAGAACCACACACTCAGGGGGGTTAGGGATGGTTGCTCAGTCCATATTGAAACTTAACTGAATATAGAGATAATCATAAGTCAGGTGCTTATTGCATCACAGATTCATGAATGAGAAACCACTGAGAGAACCATGAGCTAGAGAGGATGGCTTATCTGCTGAAATTTGACTTTCACAAAATACTCAGAATACAATAGGGTGAAATTAACAAAGGAAGTATAGGAGGCAAACAGGTATAAGTTTTGCTCTCTGCTAAGTCTGTGCAAGATGGGAACTGAAAATTTGTTTTACAGGTATCTTGCACAAAGATTTTCAATGTCAAAACGAATTATAAGATAACCCAGTTTCTAAGAATAGACTAATCCAGGTATTTTCTTTCAATAAAAGGAAGGCTATCTTTATCAGAAAAATCTTGGTAACTTTGAGCTGGGCAGAAGCCGTAGGCTCATCCAACTTAACACCATTATTCTTCATGTAGGAAAGCTGAGGCCAAGAAAGTAAATGACTCGCTTTATGCAGCAGAGAAAGTAGTATTAGAACCAAACTTAGAACCTAGGATGTTAACTTTTATGCTGAACCACCCTGTGTCTTAGGTCAATGATTGTCCAAATATACTAAGAAAGATGATAACTTTCACTCAATCTATTAAGGGTTTAAGGGTTCTTTGGTAAATTTGGACTAAAGAGGCTTTGAAAGTGTCAGAGACTGAATTGTGTACCCCAAAATTCATATGTTGAAGCCCTTCCCCTTCCCCGCCCCCCCCCCCCCACGTGATGGTATTAAGAGGTGAGGCCTCTGGGAGGTAATTAGGTTTAGATGAAGTTATGAGGGTGGAGGCCTCACAATGGGATTAATGCCCTTATAAGAAGAGGAGACACCAGAGTGGCCTCTGTCTGCTGTGTGAGGACACAGCAAGATGGCAGCCCCTGCAAGCCAGGAAGAAGATCCTCACTAAGAACCCCACTGTGCTGGTGCCCTAATCCGGAACTTCAAGCCTCCAGAACTGAGAAATAAATGCCTAATGTTTAAGCTTGCTTCTTAGACCAAGAAGACTAAGATAAGGAGAGTTCCCAGAAAAGCCTGTGGTGGTCTAAAAGCAGCAGAAAAAGTGTCCTGCAAGTCTCTAGGAAGGAGCATTCTCTCCCCTCGTGTCCCAGGAGGCCCCATTCTGAAGGACACTGTAACTTCAGGCTATGCTCTGATGACACTGACTGGTTGGATGCCCTGAGGCATTTGTCCTTGGCGTGGCTCTATGCCCTGGTGAATACTGCAAAGCTGTTGAACACCAATAAATTTCTGTCTTGAGAAGGCAAATCACACTCATGACACCATCGAGTTTAAGCACTTTCAATAAGAAAATATTTTCAACATAATTTTGCTGATTCAAGTACCTAACTCAAAAAAAATAAAAATAAAAATAAAGTCCTTCTTATGTAACTTGGATTTGAAAATACTATACTTTTTAAATTATTTATGGGAAACATATTCTCCTGACATAGTAATAGAAGACTATTCCAGATTTATGCATTATAACCTTTAGTTCAGTACCATTGGGACAGAGAGAGTGAGAAAAAAAAAGAGGTTTGAATAGAAATTAGTTAAATCTTGAGCATACCAGAAACAATTTTAAAGCTGTCTTCTATTTGGCTTTCTTATTTTAGATCTTGATATATTTACATATCACAAATGTTTCTGGAGCAAGGGCTTTGCATGAAACACTGCAGTAGGCAAAGGTGATTTAAAGCAGATTTGAAATAAAGGTAGGGATAATTAAATGTAATAATAGATATGGAACTGAATGCAGAAACAAGCACCTACATAAATGATTCTAATTCAAAGGACGCTGTCACATATGTTATATAATAGATATAAAATAATTAATGTGAGAATAAATGGGAAGGTGAGACTATTTTTACAGAATGCTTGGTTAGAGGAAATATTAAGAAATGTGGAGACTCTGACAACCAGAAAAAATAGAGGTTAAGTCATTATAGAGAAAAAGGCAACATGAGCAAAAGCCCAAAAAAGACCAGATATGTTTTTGGAATGTGTAAAAATGTGTGTCTGCTGAATACAGAAACAGACGTAAGGCTGGAAAATTAAATGGGTACTTACATGTCTATAAAGTTATTTTTCTAAGCTGAACAGTGTGGACCCTATTCTTAGTTGCTAGGAGGAGAACAATTTGATCAGATTGTTGATTTAAACAAATTTATTTTGTGAGAAAAAGGATAAATTGAGTTTTAGGAATAACAGTGGCGAAGAATAATTTTATTAATCCATTTAGTCAGTTTTAAACAATTATTTATTCAGTGTTAACTACATGTCAGGAATGCTCTAGATCCTGAAAATAGGGCAATGAACAAAGAGAGAAATATCCTCAGAGACCCTAGTGGAGAGAGTCAGAATAATACTACTAAAAGAGATAAATTATACAATAGTAATTTATACAATAACTTACAATAACATATTAGTATAGTAAATAAGAAAAGAATCATAATAAAAGGGATACATTACATTAGGATGTTATAATTACTGTGGTAAAAAGTAAATTAAGAAGGAAAATGAAGTTTGGGGATGGAGTGGGCAAATATAGGGTATGTGAAAAAAAAAGTGATGTCAGGCACAAATGATTTCGCTGAGCAACAGAAAGGATGGAATTGTCAGGAACATAAACTGAAAAGCCTACAATTATTGCAATTGAGTATAAAACCAGAACCTAGTTTTGGCCATATTATATATTATGCATTTATTTAAAATCCAAGTTGAGCTGTTGAATAAGCAGTCTGAGTAAAGAATCTAGACTTCATAGGAAAAGGACAAGCTGGAGATTTAAATTTAGGATTCATTAACTTAATTAGTCATTTAAAGACATGGGACCAGAAGAGATCAGCAGGAGAGTAAGGTAGATAGAAGTGAGAGAAGATTCCAGGGCTGTGCCTTGGTATACTCAAAGACTAATGTGGTCAGGGAGATGAAGACAAAAGCAGCAAGGAGATGGGGAAGTAATGAGACCCAGTGAAAAGGAATACCAAGTGAGTTGGTATCCTGTAAGCGTAGTGAAAAACATGTCTCCAGGAGGAAAGAGAGATTCAGTGTATCCAATGCTGCTGATAGGTCAAGTACGAGGACAGCTGAGAATTCTGAGGGTCATGGAGAATGGGACTCCAAGGTCCCTCTAAGGCTGTCTGTGATGGGAGAATGGTGGACCCTTTATCTTAAAATGATGGAGGAAAAGACCTGGGGAAGGTGATGAGTTAAGTTTGAAGACAACTTACTTTGTAGTGCCCTTCACACTTATAAAAAGTTGTGTCAATTTTTACAAATATAGATTTGGGAATTTGACAGAGATTAAGATGAATATTATAGACTTAACAGTTAGGCTCATAAAAAATGATTTCTGAAAGCTTGAACGTGGATTTTTTAAATTTTTATTATTATTTTTTTTTTTACAAATAAGAAGTTACAATATCAGGTAAAATAAAAAACCTTGAGGAATTTCTATACTTTACTTATATCCAACATCTAGCATAAAGTCTGGCAAACAATAAATGTTGATAGAATGAAACAAATGAAAAGTGAGTAGATCCAGAGTAAGAACGTGACAGAAGAAAGGGTTGTAGCGTCTCGTTCTTCAAGGTATTTGTTGGTTAAACGAGGTAAACAAATAAGGAAATACAACTATAACAGAATGAAAACATTTTTATTAGTGTGGTTTTAGAAAGAGGAGTGAAGATATTTTTAATAAGGCTGGCTATCTACATTTTCCTTGATTTCATTCACTCCTGTATTTTTGGAGACCTTTAGGAAATATATTGTAAGCATAGTTCTATGAATAAAATAAGTCATTAAAAATATAGAAAAATGTTAATAGAAGAATTTTATAAATAAAAGTACCACTGGATGTGATTTTAAAACATTAAAATAATGCAGAGATTATGCTATGAACCCTGTAAATGGAATGTTAGACATTGTTATCTCTCATTACCTTATGCAATCACAAGAAAATAGATGGTAAAGGGATATTATGACACTACTATATATTACACAATACATTCATATATTTATAATTATATTCAAAATATATGTGTCTGTGATCTAAAAACATGAGCTGGTTGTTAGAGCAGAAGTGACGAAGCATGATTTTTCATGATGGTAACTTCTAACAACTCTTCAAAATAGGCTTAACCCTTTACAAATTTTGGCCACTTACTATTCTACCACCATACAGAATTCATGTCAACATTCCACCGAAAGCCCAGTTCTGACACCAGTGATTGAAAAAGCTTTAATTATACCACTCTAAGCCTGGGTGTTT